>NC_072457.1:3317645-3412645 GCF_027596085.1 Anoplopoma fimbria
AGTAAAACACACTGAATAAAAGATCACTCTCCGTACGATCACAGAGATAATTCATCACTGCTCTTTTAGAAGTCGCACAATGAGTTCAATGAAAATTACAGCCCTACTGTTGAAGTGGCATGAGAAATGTTATGGCTTATAATAAAATATGTTGATGAGCTTTTGTTTGAATCGCAAAGAATTTAAAATTGCATGTATGGAAGGGGAGAGAGAAGAAGAATCTACTAACGAGAGTTGTTCTCACTTTTGACATTTTCTTAGGATTAAAAAAAGCATCAAATCTCTAAAAAAATATATATTTGTATCAAATATTAAACAATTATGAGCAGTCGGCTTTATGCTTATTTTTCAAGAAACTTTACGTGCACTTAGGATTTTTCAATAGAATTGTTGTATCCAAATAAAATGACATCTGATTCATCATTGTCATTAAAATGTAATTTTTGGGACTGTGGCTCAGGAGGTAGAGCGGGTTGTACACTAACCACAGGCTTTCCATCTACAATTTAATATCAGTTAGATTCGCTATAAATTAGCATTATTGGATTTACTTGGAACATTTAGCGGTGTATCATCTGCGTAAGAGTGGATATTCCAGATTTATCAGTGTCTCTGTGAATGTCCGCAGATAATTAAGTAAGAATTTGCAGCACAGAAAAGATTTGTTTAAGATGATTTATAAACAGTGTTCCCAGTGTATATGTTTGTCCAGCAATAAGTTTATTTTTCAACTGTAAATGTCCTGCAGTTGTTTTTGGAAACATTCAAGGACATCTCATCAAAGACCTTTGTTTAGGTTATGCATTTAATCTAAAAAACACTATATACTTTTAAACTCTCAAATGTAACTATCAGCCTCAATTATAATAAATACATAATCTTTAGTAAGGTTGCTCTGTATGGAAATTATAAATAACCGAATCTTGTTTAAAGTAACATAACAAATCTTTTATTTCCTACAAACTGAATCAACCTGCGAAATAAAGTTTCTTTATATGTACTTTTATAATACTCCTTTTATTGTAGCCACCTGCTTCCACATGAGTAAAAATATAATTTCAGCTTCAGCCCCTCTGACCTTGCACTCATTACCAGCACTGTGCCTGAGTTCTTGTGCATCTTAAACAAAATACAAGGGAATTAGAGTTCAACTCTTCAGATAAATGTGTAAAACCTTTTGTTGAGGCCCTCGCAGTTGAAGACAGTGTTCACTGCAGCGTCTTCAGCTGTGACAGGTGTGTAGGAGTGAAAGCAGCCAACTCCTGATGGAGGTCACACAGACTAAGAATCCTCCGTTTATTAAATATGATATAGGAGGGAAGCGACACTAAGTAGGCGTTTATTCTTTTAAATAATTTTTACTAACAGAAAAATCACAAAGGATTAAAAAAATAAAGCCTGTTAACCTGTGTTTATCATCAATTACTGTAGGACCACAGAAGAATCATGTGAATGTGTTTTAGATGTCAGGTCACTTTGATTTGAGATGCACTTTCTAGCAACAAAATGTTCAGAAATGAT
This sequence comes from Anoplopoma fimbria, assembly GCF_027596085.1. NCBI lineage: Eukaryota > Metazoa > Chordata > Actinopteri > Perciformes > Anoplopomatidae > Anoplopoma > Anoplopoma fimbria. Next base: position 3,319,167 of record NC_072457.1, read on the forward strand.
CAAAACAAGTGCTGAAGACATGAAACTGCTGCCGGGCTTTTCTTTCATGTATAGTTTTGCACGTGTGTGTTTGCTTGAGTCGGGTTGGCTTCCTGCCAGCTTACCCTGACACTGGAAGAGGTCGGCCGGAGTGGTGAGCAGCAGCTTGCCCTCCATCCCGCGCGGCCCGGCACAGCGGGCGATGCCGGGCTCCTTGTAGCCGCTCTTCACCCAGTCCGACAGCCACAGCAGACGGCAGTCACAGTACAGAGGGTTCGCTCCGATCGCTCTGATGAGGAGGAATAAGAAAAAGAGTCAAACTGGCTGATGGAGGGGAGGGTTTACTGGTGGAGGAAGAAAGGGGAAAAGGAAAGAAAGGAGAAAGGGAAGAAACATGGGAGGTGAGATATTTATTAATTAAAGAGGTGGGGGGAAAGAAAAGAGAGGGAGGAAGAGGAAGGAGATGAAAATGAAAAAAGAAAAGTAGGATTAGAGGAAGGAAGGAAAGAAAGGAGGAAATAGAGGTGGATGAGAAAGAAGAAAAAGGTAAAAGAAATGGATAAGAAAGGTGGGAGGGATGGAAAAGAGGAGTCAAGGTATGAGAGGACGGATAACAAACATATGAGAAAAGGTGAAGAGGAGGGGAAGAGGGGGAGGGTAAAAGATGGAAAGAAAGAGAGAAAGGACCATAAAAAGAAAGAAAAGAAGAGACAAGCAAACAAAGAGAGACGGATAAATAGAAATTAAGACAGACAGAAAGAAAGAAAGAAAGACGTAAAGAAAGGAAAAAGAAAGAAACAAAAACAAACAAAGACAGAGAGAGAGAGAGAGAAAGAAATGAAGACAGAAAAGAACCAGAAAAAGAAAGAAGACAGAGAGACAAAAACAAAATAAGATGGACAAAAAGAACGAATGAAAGAAAGAAAGACAGACTGACTGACAGAAAGATGGAAAGAAAAGAAAAAGAAAGAGACAGACAGGGACAGCAGACAAAAATGAAAAAGAAAGTATGTTCTTTCTGCCATGAGAAAGACACAAAGAAAGACGGCAAGAAAAGAAAAAAAAGGCAGGAAGACAGAAATGTTAAGAGAGAGAGAAAGACAAGAAGAAAGACAGACAGAGCTAAAGACAGGAAGAGGCAGAAAGAGAGAAATAAAGAGAACAATAGAAAAAGAAACAGCAAGAAAGGAAAAAGAAAAAGAAAATAAATGTCTGAACTACTTTTTAAAGCCACATGGTGGAGCTATCAATCCTCACAGCTCTGCTCACACACATAAACTCACCCTCACACACACACACACACACACACACACACACACACACACACACACACACACACACACGGAGCTAATAATGTTCACTTAGATCGGGTCAATTGATTCACTTGATAAGATTATTAGAGACACATGTGGGATCAAATATTACTCGTCATGTCGTGCACACACACACACACACACACACACACACACACACACACACACACACACACACACACACACACACACACACACACACACACACACACACACACACACAGAGAGAGAGAACAAGGTCATATGAGAGAATATTCAATCCTCCTCAGTCAATTAAACTCCATCAGGAACAATTGATGAGGAGGAAAACACTTCCTGTCTTTCACAGAAGGGTCACATGACCAGTCTGGATCACTATGGGTCAGACTGGGCTGCTGTAAATGATGAAGTTATGAATTAACCCATCGCTGTTCTAGTGCACAACTACAGATTATCTAAATGACTGCTTAATGTCAGAGTTTTATTCTCCATTTCTATTGTTTGGTTTGATTCTTCTGCTGAGATCTGAAGGACGGAGATTAACGAATAATTACAACTAAGTGACTTTGTTTAAATCGTAAAAATGAATCTACTTATCACAGTTTGACTGTTTTCGATGAGGAATTATAATAAAGTCACTTCTAGTATCTCAATAATTGTATTTTACTTCAGATAATCTAGCTAAACTCTGATGAAGACGACACCAAGTCCTCAGCTCTTACCAATTAATTTGTTGAGGAAAATATTATAATGAACATAAAAATCAAGACTTTACTTTCAGTATTCTTTTTTTTTTGGGATCATGTTTTCTGATCAAATTATTCTGAAGAACATTTTTTGGGGTAACAAATAAAAAGCTTTCTGTTGTTATTACACAAAGCCATGAAATGTTGAATTTCTACGCTTAAATATGACGATAAACCATCAGACTGCACTTCAACAAATAAAAAACCCAAAAGGCATCAGAGACAAAACCTCAAACGCAAAAACACTAGAAATAGATACACAAGATCATTTTACAGTCAGATTCATTATCCTCATTGGAAGGATTTTATTTCAGAATTGATTTTTTTTTTTTTTTAAAACACTCCCTCCACATGACATCCGTCACCTCTTCCTCTGCTCCTTTCCTTATTCCCTCTCATCTTCTACCGTCCCTCCACCATCCATCTCTCCTCTCCTCCACACTTACTGTAGAGCCTCAGATTGGTCACGCTTGACTGAAGATGATTATACTGTATATGCACACACACACACACACACACACACACACACACACACACACACACACACACACACACACACACACACACACACACACACACACACACACACACACACACACACACACACACACACACACACACACATCGGATCAATGGACCTGTGGGGACACGATGGATCTTTCCAGCTAATTTAATCCACCGAGCAGCCACTTGAAACCACTCCCTCTCTGAGAACTGGACCTGATCTTACTGGAGGGGGATGAACACACACACACACACACACACACACACACACACACACACACACACACACACACACACACACACACACACACACACACACACACACACACACACACACACACACACACACACCTCATTCTGTCCGTTACACTCACACATGTGTGTGTGCTACCATGTATGTTCGAGTGCTTACAGGTGAGACAGGGAGGCCACGTCGCTGAAGATCCCCCGCTGCAGCTCGGAGATGTCGTTGCCATGGAGAGAGCTGTAAGACGGATACAGCAGAGGGTCAAAAAGGTCGGTGGAACAAAAAAAAACTCAAAGACGATAAAGTTTAAAAACAGATGATGACTTGTTGTAATAAAGCGACAAGTGATGTGGTTTGGCCAGCGACAAGTATAGTGTGTGTGTGTGTGTGTGTGTGTGTGTGTGTGTGTGTGTGTGTGTGTGTGTGTGTGTGTGTGTGTGAGAGCTCACAGCAGCCTCAGAGATCGCAGGCCACCCAGCGCCAGAGGAGGGATGCAGCGTAGAGAGTTGTAGCTGAGGATCCTGCAGGAGGAGAAAACAACACAACAATCTGTATTTACACACCTCACTGCTGCTGAACACACAATTAGCTGCCAGTTTTCCATGAAAGATTTTCAAACCTTCAACATTTGACAAAATACAATGTTTGTGTGTGTGTGTGTGTGTGTGTGTGTGTGTGTGTGTGTGTGTGTGTGTGTGTGTGTGTGTGTACTCACAGAGTGGTGAGCTGGCTCATGTTGGAGAAGGAGTCATCCGACAGGGAGCTGATTTTATTGTTGCTCAGATCTCTGCAGAGGCAAAGGTCAATTTGAATCAATACACACACACACACACACACACACACACACACACACACACACACACACACACACACACACACACACACACACAAAATACACTCCAGGGGTCCCCACTAATAACACATACTGTGTTCTCCCTCCATAATAACACTCACACACACATTCTCTCACACAGACACACAGTTTGTAGAGAGTTTGTGACAAATATGTGAATGCGTGAAGCTCTCCCTGAATGAGATTTCACTACACAGTCCACAGCTCCCCCTGCTGGCCGTGTCTATGAACACACACATGGGTTTTGTCTGCACATGCAGCTCTTGTGCATCATGACAAAATCTAGGATGAACAAAAATGGAAAAGTTTAACTATATGTATTTAAAGTTCTGATTCTCAGCTTTACATTTAGGGTAATCACGTCTATGTCGTGTGTTGGACTTTTTGCACTTTTTATATCTAAGGTCCCTCATTTCCCCTAGTTTGTTTTAACTCTAATTATCCCTCTTATGTGATTGTTATGTTGTTTATAACTTTTAGCTATTTTGTTTTAAAAAAAATGTAAATTTGAGTACTTTAGCCTCATAGCTCTATTATCACTATTGCACGATTATTTCCATTACATTGTCATTGTTTTTGTGTTTTAATATTTATATATATATATAATTTTGCATTTATATTTTTGTGTACATAGCAGTTAAATGTACAGAGAGTGGTTGTAAGAGAGGGTGAGTGGACTCCACACGAGGCTGAGGGTTCGTGGAGGGTGAGGATTAGTGTGAATAGAGTGTTTGGTCGAGTGGCTCTTACACAAGCTGCAGGTATTTGAAAGTGGCCAACTCCTTAGGAACACTGGTGAACTGGTTTCCATCCAGATACCTGAGAGAGAGAGAGAGAGATAAAGAGAGAGGGGGAGAGAGAGAGAGAAAGAGAGAGAGAGAAAGAGAGAGAGTGAGAAAAAGAGAGAAAGAGAGCGAGAGAGACAGAGAGAGAAAGAAAGAGAGAGACAGAAAGCAAGAGGGAGAGAGAGTGAGACAGAAAGCGAGAGAGAGAGAAAGAGAGACAGAGAGAGAGAGAAAGAGTGACAGAGAGAGACAGAGAGATAAAGAGAGAGAAAGAGCGAGAGAGAGTGAGAAAGAGAGAGAAAGAGAGCGAGAGAGACAGAGAGAGAAAGAAAGAGAGACAGAAAGCAAGAGAGAGAGAGAGTGAGACAGAAAGCGAGAGAGAGAGAAAGAGAGAAAGCGAGACAGAGAGAGAGAGAGAGAGAAAGAGTGACAGAGAGAGACAGAGAGAGATAAAGAGAGAAAGAGAGAGAAAGAGCGAGAGAGAGTGAGAAAGAGAGCGAGAGAGACAGAGAGAGAAAGAAAGAGAGAGACAGAAAGCAAGAGAGAGAGAGAGTGAGACAGAAAACGAGAGAGAGAGAAAGAGAGAAAGAGAGAGAGAGCGAGAGAGAGACAGAGAGAGAAAGAAAGAGAGCGAGAGAGACAGAGAGAGATAGAGAGAGAGAGAGAAAGAGAGAAAGCGAGACAGAGAGAGAAAGAGTGACAGAGAGAGACAGAGAGAGATAAAGAGAGATAGATAAAGAGATAAAGAGAGAGAAAGAGAGAGAGAGAGAGAGAGAAAGAAAGAGAGCGAGAGAGACAGAAAGCGAGAGAGAGAGAGACAGAGAGAGAGAGTGAGACAGAAAGCGAGAGAGAGAGAAAGAGAGAAAGCGAGACAGAGAGAGAGAGAGAAAGAGAGAGACAGAGAGATAAAGAGAGAGAGACAGAGAGATAAAGAGAGAGACAGAGAGATAAAGAGAGACAGAGAGATAAAGAGAGACAGAGAGAGAGAGAGAGAGAGAGATAAAGAGAGAGAGAGCATTTAATAATAATTAACATCCTTCATTCAGTAAATGCTGAGATCATTCCACTCAGATAATCATGCCTCCACAAAGTCAAGAGCGTCCTGATTTTCTCCTCCTGAATGAATGAAATTAAGTGAAGTGGCACAAATATAAAAGAAAACGTTAATTAAACAATCAGAGCACTGATAGATATGTTTTTCTAGTATAATTCAAATGTATCTGTTTGTCAACTACATCAAAAACCCACAATAAGCATGTTTACTGATGATTACATGTTTTACTCGACCTAATTAAGATTTCATTAAGCAGGAAAATGATTTGATTTATTTAACAGCGCATAAAAAAAAGAACATTAACAAGGCAATATTAATAATAACAGAAAATGCAAGGTCGGCCAAAACGCTTATCACAGGTCAAAAAAAGCTTTCAATCTTATGGACAGCATTATAAAACACATTTTCAGCTGCATGTCTTTGGACTGAGGGAGGAAGCCTCAGACACGCTACATAGAATGTACACTAGGCTACATAGAACGTACACTAGGCTACATAGAACGTACACTAGGCTACATAGAACGTACACTAGGCTACATAGAATGTACACTAGGCTACATAGAATGTACACTAGGCTACATAGAACGTACACTAGGCTACATAGAATGTACACTAGGCTACATAGAACGTACACTAGGCTACATAGAACGTAACACTAGAACTAGAAACTACGCTACATAGAATGTACACTAGGCTACATAGAATGTACACTAGGCTACATAGAATGTACACTAGGCTACATAGAACGTACACTAGGCTACATTGAATGTACACTAGGCTACATTGAAATGCTAAAGAAAAGACTATGCAAGAAATTCTGCAACTTTTTTGGGGGACAAAAATAAAATCTCCTGAGACCCTTCTATGGGTCTTGACCCAGTCTTTGGGCATCACTGTGGTTTGTTCTGATTTTTGGAACTAAAGCTGGAGAGCCAAGGGAATGAGCAAGTAAGGTCTAAACGGGCATGTAATGTGAAACGCAAACAGAGTCAAAAGAAGTTGATACGTTTGTTTTTTTTCCCAGACTCACAGCTCGGTGACGTTGCGGGGGAGTCCTCTGGGCAGAGCCTGCAGGTGTTTGTTGCTGCAGCGGACCACTGTGTCCATACAGGTGCACTGACTGGGACACTGCGGCCCCGGACCACAGCTGCTGTCCTCCAGGACAGAACCTGAACAGACGGGACGGAGATGGAGGCACAGAGTACTTTAAGTTCATTGAGGTGACATCGTACATGAGGCATGATATTGCTGCTATCATGAAAAAACTCCATATTTCATATTTTGTAGTGATGATGTAGCTGATATGACGTAAAGGAGTAACACACTAATATGTTCTTCTGATTGAAGTCTGATTTAAAAGACGTTCCAAACGTTTAAAACAAGTTGAGAAAAAAGCAACTTTATGTCACGCCATCCCACCTCCACATACAGCCATGTGACGTCACTTTGACCCTTTCAGATGGTTATTCTGTTGATGTTGAGCTCTCATAGATTGATAGACTAGTAGTTTATTCTCAGCTACAGTGAAAAAAGGTGAATGTTAAATTTATTTTCCAGGACATTCGACTTTTTCTCTAAAGTTTTTTCAAAGACTAGAACTGTTTTCCAGGTTTTCCAGGAATGTTGGACCCCATGTGTTTTCTTTTTCACCCCTGTCTACTTGCTCCTGTGTAGATTGATGTTACAGTGATTGAAAGGTATGTGTGTGTGTGTGTGTGTGTGTGTGTGTGTGTGTGTGTGTGTGTGTGTGTGTGTGTGTCGTACCATCATCGCAGCGGAAGTCTGGTACGGCCACGTCCTGCAGAGGGATCTCTCGGAGGAAGGCGGGGCCTTGGCAGCGAGGATTCCCCGTCACGATCCGCCGGCTCCGAAGCCATGCCCCGAACCAGGAGAGACGGCAGTCACAGTTAAACGGGTTGGCCAGAAGATTCCTGATGGAGGGAGGAGATTTAGATGAGGACACAAAGAAACAATGTGTAGTGTGTATGTAGGTGTGTGTGTGTGTGTGTGTGTGTGTGTGTGTGTGTGTGTGTGTGTCCCTCACAGCGTGGACAGGTTGGGCAGCGTGTCGAAGGCTCCGGGTAGGATGGTGCTCAGCTGGTTGTCGTAGAGGGAGAGCAGCCTGACGTTGCTCAGACCCGTGAAGCTGCCGTTGTGGATGCAGCTGATCTTGTTGTTCCTCAGCATCCTGCACACACACACACACACACACACACACACACACACACACACACACACACACACACACACACACACACACACACACACACACACACACACACACACACACACACACACACACACACACACACACACATATTCAGATTTATAGTCTTTATAAGCCATTAGTAATTTTATTGGTAAATCCACTTTTATAAGTGCTTTATTATATTTTACCATCATATTTCCTACATTATGTCCAGTAAATAGTAATTTTTTAAGTTCTTTCATATGAAAAAATAGCGGTAAACTTCAATCTATGAGTCCTACATTTTACTCACTTATAACTTTATAAAAACTGTTTCTCATTCTTGCAATTCAAATTAATGTGGCTTTATTGGCATAAGAGATAGAAAAAACAATAATGCCAAAGCATCAAAGTACAAAAGTACATAACGATATAAATATGAATATTAACACAAAGTTATGTCTTTGCATCTGTCTGAGGCTTCGGCTGACAGACCTCGGCCATTACGGCGGTGAACTTTAAAAAAAATATACCAGAAAAACTTTATTCCATGTGGTACAAAGTTGGTTGGTCCCCTTATGAGATAAACACCTTAATCTTTTCGTCCAATTAACCTTTAATCAGACATTCACCTCCCTGTATAACTTCTAAACTGGACCGGACCACTAACTGTCTTATTCTTTAGGTTCTGCAGATTTATTCTGAACTTCTGAATTTAGCTTTTGTTCACCAAACACATGGAATTATTACACATTCACTTCACCTGGACAAATTAAGACGTTGATCTCAAACCACGTCACATCAGCGTGCCATTGTTTTCACTGAGTATCGTCCTCTTTTTGTTTTAATCTAGTTAACTCTATGTATTTCTGTGTATTTCATTGCAAATAAGGCAAAACCTCAATGGTTTCCTCTATAGATCAGCATTAGCTTAATATCTTAATAATGGTGTTTTATGTCAATGCTTTTTTAGTACATTTTAGTTACATTTTAGTTAATTTAAGTTAGTTTTAGTTATTTAAATTCAACATTTATAAATTCTCTCATAATATCTAGCCAGTAAAAAGAAAAAAAAAAAAGTTAAATGAAATCTTAAGTAAAGAGCTAAATGTGAAACACCTAAAGTACCGTTTACATTTTGTCCTACCTTGTCATTTGCAAGTGCCTTCATCATTTAAAGTATTGATTGTAATATATATATATTTTTTTTTTTTTGATTCTTAAATTAAGGTCTGGACTACAGGAGGAGTGTGAAGCGGACTCACAGCATGCGTAGCCCCTCCATGCCTTTAAACATGCTTCCTCTCACAGACTCCAGGTGGTTGGCTGTCAGGTGAAGCTCCATCGCTGAGGAGGCGCCGTCAAAGGCCCCGTCCTCGATCTCTGAGATCTTGTTGTTGCTCAAGTTACTGGAAAGAAGGAAGGAGGATTAAATAGTTTTCTGCAGCCCGGGGTTTTTCACAGCTCTGTTCCAATTCCAACTCAATTATGATCACTAAGAGACAAGAGAGAATGTCAACCTGGTTAAATGTCAGCACTAAACATTTGGGGAGATATGGTTTCTAGTGTTGAAATTAATCAATTAATAAGGACTCTTGTAACGGTTTTGAGTACTTTCTCCATGTCCTGTTCGAGGGAAAACATTATACATTAGAGTAGTTTGATCTGAACCTCTTTAATGCGATTAAAGGGATAGTTCGGATATTTTTGAAGTGTGGTATCTCCATAGTCAGTGTGTTACTACAGTAGATGGAGTTTGTAGAAACAGATAGGAGAACCAGCACAGGAGCAAAGCAATGTACTGCTGTGGACTTATTTTACACACCTAAAATAATCAATATCAGTTGAAATGTACATTATATTTAAAATATTTTCACAGTTTTACTCAAAGCTCTCATCAAAGCCACCACACTCTATTGATAAAAACAGCATTTTTACCTCGCAGAACACAGTAGTTGCTGTTCTACCGCTGCCTCGATTGGTTAGTTTGTTTGTGTTTTTATGTGACTCTGTTAAATCTGAACTATATCTTTAAAAACACCAAAGTCACACAATTACACGAATAAACTAACCGATTAAGGCAGTGGTAGCCTAGCAACACACGTGAGGTAAAATTACTGTTTTTGTTAAAGGAGTCTGGTGACTTTGAGAGCACTCAAACTGCTATATAGATTTTTAGGTGGCTAAAACACATTTTTGAGTCTGGTACTTCTTCCTTTTTCTCCAAACTCCATCTACTGTAGTAATACTCTGACTATGAAGAAGTACCATCAAACAACCACACTTCAAAACATCCAAACTATCCTTTTAAGGCGAGACAATGAGATCTCCTAGAAGTTTCCCTTTGATGGTTTAACAGGTATTTCGTCATTGTTGAGGGTTTTTTTTTTTTTTTTTTTCTGAGTGACCTACATTTTCTTGAGCTGCGACAGGCCCTTGAAGGCTCCGGTGGCCTCCAGCACGGAGAGGTCGTTGTTGTTGAGACGCCTTGGGACGGTCGCAGAGAGCATGACATGAGGAGGGCAGAGCGAAAAGAAACCATCATTAGCAGAGGAGTCGGTTTGGAACGTGTGCGTTTGTCCTCTGAGTGTGCATCCATGCAGCATGAGTCCGTACACAACATGTCAACATGGATATCCATAGAGTGCCTGTGAGTGTGTGTATTCATATGTGTTAGTGTGTGTGTGTATGTATGTACATGCATAGGAGTGTACGAGTGTTGTTTGGCTTCAACACTGTCGACTCCGCAGGGATTGGCCGTGCTGAAAAGCACTTTGAATAAAAGCATCCCCCAAATAGAATATGGAACGATGTAACTGTGTCACCTGGAGCCAGACTGATATGTCAACGAGGCCGATATCGTCAGCTGATATTCCCAAATCACAGAGATATTGGCATTAGTACAGAAACACTTAATCAATTGGAGAGAAATTTTGATCGAAAACTTTGATAATCAGTTCATTTTCCAAGCAAAACAAAACAAAACCAACTTTTACCGGCTCAAGCTTCTCAAAAGTGAGTATTTGCTGCTTTTTCCTTGTTTTTAATCATTTTAAATAAAATATTTTTGACCAAGCAAAGAACTTGTGATGGGTCATTTAAAGTATGTTCTGATATTGTATAGACTAAACAAGCAAAACAAAACAAAAAATCAGTATGTATGCACAGTCTTTCCGGGATGGGTATGTATATAGGTGTATTTATTTATTTAATATGAATTATTTTATTTTATTATTTATTATTATACTTTTTAATATCCTTACATTTTTGTCTTATTTTTCACTGTTAATTTACTGATTCCTAAAGTGTATCTTGAAAATGAATACAATTTGAACACAAACATTTTTTTCTACCTACTGTCATCTCCGATCATAAAGTTTATTGATCAGATGTATAATACCCTGCCTCCGACATCTCTCCATCACAACTATTTAATAACCAAACTTGAGAGATGCTTTCCGAAAAACTGTTTGAATACAGTCAATATTTCTGTCCCTTCCGTTACTGTTCGCTATATATATTTAATCTAACTTTTATTATTTTCAAATGCTAATACTTTTTTTGTTTTGTCTAGACTCTGATTAGTCTGTTCTCGTGTTCTGTGAAGGTGTGTGAGTGTCTCACAGCTCTTCGGTGGAGGAGGGCAGGTGTTCGGGGAACTTGGTGAGGCGGAGGTTGGAGCAGTCGACCACGTTGGCCTCACAGCGACACTTAGCGGGACACACCGGCTTACTGTTACACTCGTAGCTCAGACGCCGGTCTTCAGTACCTGGACACAGAGACCAGAGGACGCATGTGGGTCAAACTAGCAGAAGACAGTTATTTCACTTCAATCAGATATCCACATGAACCTAGGTTTGATTTATATATACCAACACAGAAATATCTCTCTTATGGATTCAGATTTGTTGTTTTGATTGGTAAGATAAGAAGCTGTTCAGGAAAACATGGGTTTTTAGATAAATGTGAGATACGACAGGCTGTTGCAAATTCATATGTAAACATTTTTTTTGTAAAATATGAAGAAAATGTCCGAAAGATAAATGTAGTATCGGAAAATGATCTATAAAAAATCAAAAAAAAAATCTTATTAAGATATGTGAAAAAAAGTTAAAAAAAAAAGTAATTTGTAAAATAGGTGGAAAAATATTAATATAATAAATATAAATATTTGAAATGTATATGTAAAAAAAAAAAAAAAAGTCTGGCATATATGTGAAAAATATGAGACGACCGTCAGAAAATGGGAATGTGGAAAAATACAATTAAAAATGTCCCAAAATAATCAGTAAAATATGAAAAAGAAAAATGAAAAAAAGTCAGGAAAATATGTGAAAAATATCAAAAATATCTGTGAGAAATGTTTGAAAATATGTATAAAATGTTTAACAAATAAGGTAAAAAATACAGAAAAAAGTCGGAAATATTATTAGTAATACAGTTTTTTAACAATGGATTTTGTCAACCTGAACTGACCACTAAGTGGCTGATATAAAGCAGCATTAGAAAATACAGATCATGTCTTCTGTCTGTTTGTGGTCTGTGTTAATCAGTTTGGGAATTGCTGGGTGAACTTTAGTTTAAATTTGGATCACAGATTATTTGTTTCACTTAAACACAACAGCAATAAAATAGTCGTATTTTGTCTCACTTGAGCTAAAATTGACAAGAAACTAAATAAACCAGAATAGAAAACAAGGATTACAAATCTTTGTTGTGTGAATGAGAGATAGAATGAGTTAAAGAGGTTCAAATCTTTAATCATTTAACGTCCTTATAAATCCAGTAGTGAATGAGCTGACTGAGCACAAAACAACAACACTGAGAGAAAACAGCAAGACTACAGTTTTAAAAGTAGTCTGGTACCAGTGCATGTTATTGTTAATAAATCCCCTCAAGCTGTTTGGGGTTTAATCTATTTGATGGACATTTACATTATAGACCTGACAGTCTTGTATTTACTAGAAAACACACAAAAATAATCACCTGGGATGTGGTACTGCTCCTTGGCTGTCATGAAAAACAAATAGCAAACAAAACAATGTCAGTTAAAAGGTTGGAAAGCTTCAACACCCACAAACACCCACACCCACCCACCCACACACAACACCCACCCAACACCCACACCCACCCACCCACCACACCACACACCACACACACACACACACACACACACACACACACACACACACACACACACACACACAGTCTCCAGAGCCATGTTTTGCTGTTTCATGGAGGCGATGTGTCGGCCTGCGTGCAGCTCTCCAGGCCTGGCAGCGGACCAAAGCAGCATGGAGCAGTTTGGCTTCACACACCGGCACGTTGTAGGTGAAGGAAATGGAGCTTTTAGTCACAAGCATCCAGTTACAGTCGGTGAGATTAACTCGCTTCATTCTCATCTTGTTGTGACGAACACTGTTTAAATGTACATATTCACATAGACTTTTGCAGCCGTTTCTAACTGTGTTACTTTAACTATATATCCTTTTTGCTTTATCATTTTTTGAAGCGAAATTTAATATCTGAAAATAATAAAAGTTCTTGAGTCTAAAACAACAAGAAGAATTTCTATGATTTCATTACAAAAGTTGGCATTGAGCTGTAGGATCCTGAACATTTCCTGCACTTTTCTTTAAAGAATTAAAGTCTAAAATCCAACTAGAGGATGCAATGGTCACCAAACCCCACCGTTCAAAAGTATTATGCAAAATGAACAATGTACACATAATATCGTTATTGTTATATAGCACATGGTATTAGTGTTAAAGCTACTCAAATCAAATTTGCTCTCTAAAGTTTTTTTTATAGTAAAACAGAGTTGTCCCACAGGTCGTCTACCTCAAATGGTTCTGAAACATGTTGTTAGTTTCTCGTAAAGGAGTTTCCAATCACAGATCTCTCAAACTGCATTAATCATGTATTTAGAGCACCTTGGGTGACCTCGACTAGTTTATGACGTTTTACATCAAAGAAAAGCAACAAAAACTTTGTGCTGCTTCAAGCAACTACAAGGAACAACTTTATGTTGATTTTGGCGCCAACTGTGGACAAAACTGGTATTTGTTTAACGGCCTTGCGTCGTAAAGATCTTGATCTGGCTAGTGTGTGCATTTGTTTTGGAGGTGAGTGAAAGAAAACTTTATTTTAAAAAACATTTTTCTTATTTAAACACAGCTGTTTGCAGGATGCATATGGATGAGGTAACATTTATTTCTGGCTATGTAAGCTTAATAAGTGTAATATGATGAAACAGAATGAACAATATTAGCCCCCAATGTAAATTCATATATTGATGTATAATACGTATCCAATGTATTTAATAAATAAAGTATACATAGTACAAGTCTAGGAGGAGGGCCGGGTTAGAATCGGTTTTGAATCCCCTCAAATCTGCAATTATCTCTATTTGTTGAATGACCGACAGAGGTTTACTCGTTTTTCTCCGGCGCTCTATCACTGTCACTTTAAGAGATTTTTTTGTGTTCTTATGTTAATATTACATTTTGTATTTGCTGATCTCGCCACAGAATAATACTCACTGCAAAACCGGAAAAATGTAAACATTAGCTCTTCTAGTTAGCGTGCCATCAATCAAACATGTTAGTTAGAGTCTGATGGTGGCACCTTGCATGGTAGCCTGTCATCAGCGTGTGAATGGGTGAATGATATGTAATATACTACTGATTGTAAGTCGCTTCGGAGAAAAGCGTCTGCTAAATGACTGTAATGTAAATGTAATGTAACATAGAAGATAGACAATGTTCTCGCTGATGATCTCGTCATATCGAATCATCAGTTGTAAACTGAGACCAGATAATGCTTCTTGGAGTAACATCACCTTTTTCTGTGCAAATCATTTTGGATTTTGCACCATGCCCAGAGAAGTGACTGTGTCTGACAGCAGAATGTCACTAACTAATATATATGCTAATAGCTCATGTATATGACAAAAGGCTTTTGGGGGGGTGAATGATTTGCATTTCTTACACATACTGTGTGAATATTTCTCTTGAGGGAAGCTTTGCTGTGGTTCATCTTCTTACACTCACAAACCCAGACTGTCAGCACTGTCTCAATACACACACACACACACACAGTCTGTCTTTCATTCTGTCTTTCATTCTGTCTCTCACACACACACACACACACACACACTGACCGGAGCAGCGGAACTTGCTGCTCTTGATCTGTGCGATGCGTTTGTTGGCGAGGCGGCGAGGGCTGGCGCAGCGTGCTCCGCTGGTCTCTATGGGGTTCGAACGCAGGAAGTCGGCCAGCCACTTCACATTACAGTCACACACGAAGGGGTTCTGGGCCAGGTGGCTGATGGGAAATCACAGGGGGCAGGACATCAGTCGGATCAGACCGAACGGAGTGGAACAGAACAAAGCTTAAAATAGCATGTGTGTGTGTTTTCTTACAGTGTCTGGATGCTGTGCAGAGAGCTGAAGGTGCCTTTAGCAAGACTCTGGATTTTGTTGTCATAAAGCGACAGCAGAGCCAAGTTCTCCAGATCTTTGAACACGGACGCTCGGATGCAGTGGATCTTATTGGCATTCAGCAACCTGATGAACACACATTAAATTATCATTATCAGTATTTTAAACTATCACACATATCATCAATCGTTTTCAAATTCATCGTAGTGCCATCATGTCTCTATCGGTGGACAAGGTTCTTCTTCTTCCTTAAACAACTACGTAGAAATATAACAAGAGTAGAACGGACTTTGAACTGTTTTCAGTGAACATTTGACAAGTAAAAAAAGAAAATGGCGATAGTCAGCTAGTAGAGAGAGAGAGACGACGCAGCTCAGGGGAGACGGATGGCTGGCTAGTTAGCGAGTTAGCTTGTCTTTCTCCGGAGCGGCGGGAAGTGAGGCGGAGGGACCGTTGTACTTGGTGCTACTGCTAGCCACCAGCACGCTGTTCGGCTCATTTGCTGTAACCAGGGTAGCATTAAAGCACAGTTGAATTACCAAGGTAGCTAACTTACTAGTTAGCTTAGCATGGTGGAACTAGCACCTGTTTGATAACTGACTAATTAGCTAGCTTGCTTATTTGATAACAAAATAAATAGCTTGCTAGCTTAATAATAATAATTATAATAATAATAATTAAGCCTTTATTAGTCCCACAATGGGGAAATTATTTCTCTGCATTTAACCCATCCCGGAGGAGCAGTGGGCTGCAATGAAGCGCCCGGGGAGCAACTTGGGGTTAGGTGTCTTGCTCAAGGACACCTCGGCATGTTGACTGTAGAGGGGTTTGAACCACCAACCTTGTGGTTACGGGACAAGCGCTCTACCTCATGTGCCACAGCCGCCCCAAAAGTATTTAGGCCCCAGCGAGATTTGAACTCGCGACCCCTGGTTTACAAGACCAGTGCTCTAACCCCTGAGCTATGGAGCCCGTGTGCTTGCAACTAGCAAGCTTGATAACTAATTAATTAGCTGGCTAGTTTGACGGATAACTAACTAGTCGGCTAGCTAGCTTGTTAGATACGTGACTAATTAGCTAGCTAGCTTGTTTGATAACTAAATAAATAGCTAGCTAGCTTGGTCGATAACTAATTAGTTAGCTAAGCATGGTGGAACTAGCAAGCGAGATAACTACCTATATAGCTAGCTAGCTTGTTAGATAACTGACTAATTAGTTAGCTAGCTTGTTTGATAACTTACTAGTTAGCTTGTAAATTCCACCAGGCTTAAATTGTACACTAGTTACAGAAAATGAGCCGAACAAAGTCGTCACTCATCTGGTGTGTGGGTGAAGCTTTAAGTCGGTATATTTGCTACACTTTCTGTTTTTGTTTGTTCGCCACTTAAACAATTGCAATGCAAATAGTAAGCATATAAAAATGTCCGCTGCTCTGACCGTCCTGCTCTGTTTATTTGAATGGCAATATCCCTTCCACTTCTATTTTATTTCAATGCACAGCTATTACAACTGAAGCTCCAGCATGTGGAACACATTGTGTGGCACACGAGACGGCGGCAGTGTTAACAAAACAAGTAACATCACAGCTCATGTTATGAGAAACAGATTTGCATCGGTTTGACTTGGCTCAAAACACTGCGAAGAGACGTTTCCATCCAAGAATCCAACAACTTACCCATCACCTTTCAAACCATTTGACACATGAAAATTTGTTGGTGTAAAACACAGTCAGTGTAAATGTCAAGCTCAGACAAATATATGTGCATGTTGTGGTTTGGACTTACAGCAGCTCCAGAGAGGCCAGGCCATCAAACACTCCGCCGGGCAGCTCGGTGATCTTATTACCGTACAGAACCCTGCACACAAAGACGTATTCATAGGTTTTCTATCAGTGTGTTACTAGTAGCTATGTTTCATTATCAATTTGCATCAAAAAACAACAGTTAGACTTTTTTTATTCCATTTGTAAAGCTTTGTTATAAACCTGCACACATTTACACACAATCCACAACCAGAGGAGATTCATGTTAGAGTACAGACAGATATAGAATATAGGGATACACACACACACACACACACACACACACACACACTTAAATATATACACAGAAACACAAAGGCCACCCGCTGTGATTGTCTGAGAGTCCTGGTATTTCATAAAGAATTTCTGTTTACAGAGAGCAGGCGCCACTTCTGAATTATTCATACTAACAGATGCATGAAACACACGCATGCAGTGCAAACATATGGAGGTATAGACAAGACATATGTAACCACATATTGGTAGAGGCACTCCAACAGTTTATTCAAACACACACACACACACACACACACACACAAACAAACACAGAGAGACTCACAGTGAGTTGAGAGCTCGGAGGCCGTGGAAAGCATCAGGAGCGATCTCAGATATCTGGTTGTTACTCAGATCTCTGGAAATAAAACAGATAACAGACTCACACTTTAGTCTCAGCAGGCAGAAACTTAAGAGAACTACATTGTTTTTGACATGTAGAGTCAAAGACTTTTGTCCTATTTGGGGGCTGCAGGGACAACATATGTTTTAGGCCAACACGGAAGTTAGCATCGCATTGGTTCCTTTGACAAATTTGTGATTTGTGATATTTGGCTATAATTAGTCAATTTTTATAGCCAAAATATAGGTCTCTTTCAGATTGCAACTGTTTACTATTACTGTTTTTTTTACTAACTTGGCTTGTGACTTGGTTCATATCTATGTTTTGAATTATTTTACTGTTTCGTTTATTTAATCTATTTCATAGCTTTGTGTAAATCTGTGTGCTGTTGTAAAGACCTTTGTAATCATATTTTTGTGCCATATTAAAGAAAGTGTATTAATAGTGAGATTGAAAGCTGTGTATATAATGCTTTCTTTTCTTTAGGTAACATTTTCATGTGCTATTCTTTTGGGGTCAAACATACATGAATGGGTTTATTGTTCTTTTTTCTAATCCTCCGAATCCAACTAAATCTAATATAGAACTTTTTAAAAAAAATGAGGAACCACACTCTAAGTTTCTGAAGGCCAACTTTAAGTTTTTTACTTAAAGTGGCCAAACCACAACATGTCGGATTATAAAACCCTTCTTCTGCTGCCACATGTCAGTCGCTCAACTGTCATAATTCATTTTAAGACAAAACCACCTAAACCAGCCTGGTAATGTAATCAACCGGTCTGAAGGCTCGGGAGGACGGTCTCACAGTGATGATGTAAGAAGATGAGGTGGGGGGAGAGAAGGATAGGATTGAGAGGAAAAGGAAAACCGCAGAGAGAAAAAGTCTGATGATGGAAACAAGCAAAAAAAAAAAACCAGAACAAAAGCCCCAAAGAAAGAAAATAGTGCACAGCGCTATGAACGTTATTATTGTGGTCAAATGTGCATCTTAAAACATATTCACCAGATCTCAGTGATATGTTCTTGATTCAACATGCAAGACCCTTAGAGGGCCTGTGATGGGGACGGCATGGAATTGCCTGCTGACATAAATCAAGCGCTCCTCCATGCTGAAAATCCACTGGGGCTGTTTGTTATATCGAGCGGGGGGGGGAAACCACAGCTCGGTGAACGGTGGAGACAGAGGAAGAGGAGAGGAATCCAGTTGGCGGATCAGAGATTTAAACACTGACGTTTTTTCCCCGGAGGCATTGGCTGGATGGAGGCCGACATACTGTAATCTCATTGGCTGAGGTGAAACTCAAAGTGGTGGAGCTATAAAACCGCAGCTTCTCTGGCTAGATGGTTTTAAGAATAGCTGTCGTTCAAACTACCTCCTATGAAGAAAAATAGTATATTTAACCACTTTGGGTCATAATAGGCAATTTCTCTCGAAGCTCGTACAAAATAAATTATCGCCAACTATCTAGATAATCGATGAATAGTTAGAGGTTATTTTTCATGCAAAGGTGGCAGAAAAATGCTGTTTTCAGCCTCTCAAATATTGAGATTTTTTTACTTTTCTCTGTTTCTTTAAATCATATTTAACATTATATCTGTGGGTTTTGGACTGACTAAAGATTTAGATTAAAAAATGTTAATACTTTGAAATGTTTTCACTATTTTTAGATCAAATGATTATCTAGAAAATAATCTGCAGATTCATTTATAATAAAAAATAATAGGTGGTTGCAGCCCAAATGTATGAGTCTGGGTTCCTAAAGGTTTATTTAACCTGGCTAGGGATTCAGATTTTTATTTCTTATATTAAAAGACCAAAGATGGAATAATAATTGACGATTATCCACAATCTTTCTTTAGTCTCAACTGTTATTTATGAGTATTATTAATGTGTCTTTGGAGGACTCACATTCGACGGAGCTTCTTGTAGGAGGTGAAGGCGCCCGGAGGAACCGACTTGATGCCATTCTGCTCCAAACGACTGAAGAGAGAAAGACATAATTAATAATTTAACTCCTGTAGGTCTTTTCACAGCACAGCCGTCAGCTGTCTGTAGTTTCAATTCAAACTCATTTGTCCCCATGCAACATTAATTAAAAGTTCTATTCTCTTGTCAACCATTACAGCATGACTTTCATTCTAATTAAAACTTAAAATGTTTAATATCTTATAAGAAATGTGAGATATTAAAGGTTTAATTTAGTTGTTTTTTTCTTACTGACATTTCCTCCCTAATATGATCTTAAATCTTTATTATTGCTACATCAAATAAACATAATAGTCAAGCAAAATCAATTTGATCTATAACCTAAAATCTTAAGCAATCCAAGTTTTGGTTTGCCATCTGTCCAGCACACATCAGCCTCTATCCTCAATAAAAACAAAACCACAACAACAACCTTTAACTGAGAAAAAACAGAAGAAAGCTCTGGAAGAGCACGGATTCCTCTCCAAGGAGTGACAGACAAGATAACATTTGAGCAGAGTAAACTGAAATAATAATATTGAGAAACAGAATGACGATATGAGATTAAATTCTGTCAATCACAGTAAGCCCCGCCCTAAAGCATCCCCTGCTTTATGGTCTGTTTGACTCTAAATGGAGCATCATTTACTAAATGAACATCATGCTGTATTGAAGAAGACTTGAAACTAGAGATTGAGACCATAAACTCATGTTTACAATGTTTACTGAGGGAATAAATCAAGAGAGAAGTAGAGTCATTTTCTCATAGACTTCTATACAACCAGAGGAGTCGCCCCCTGGTGGACAGTAGAGAGAATGCAAGTTTTAAGAAGTTTCAACATCGGAGGTTGCCGCCTGGTTGAAATATAAACCTCTACGACACTCACATCTCAGTCATGGCCTCGGGCAGGTGGGCGGGGATGGCGGTTAGGCCCCTCCCCCGACAGTCCACGATGTTGTTGCTGCAGGAGCACATGGGAGGACAGGAGCCGGACGCCAGGCTGCACGGCTGGACGAAGGCACTGCCGCCTTGGCCTGCAAGCAAACAAAACCAAAAACTTTATCAACTTTCAACTCGGACCCAAAGTGTGTGTCGTCGCTTGTCACCAGACTGCCGTACCTGAGCAGGCGAAGTCGCTCTTGCGCAGCTCGGCGAGGTTGAGGCCCCTCAGCGTGGGAGGGGAGCTGCACTGAGTGTAGAGGCCCAAAGCCGCCCGCTGCCGCAACCATGGAGACAACCAGGCCAGGTGACAGTCACAACGCAGAGAGTTAGAGTGGAGACGGCTGGGAGGAGAAGGGGGGAGAGAAAGAGGAAGGGATGGAGAGGGGGGAGGTGGGAGTGAAGGAGTGAGGGGGTGGGTTGAAATGAAAAGAAGGACCGCAGAAAATGGAAGTGTACAAGGAAATAAGGGAAGAGTTGGACATGGAAAGCGGAAGTAGGATGCAAGGAAAATATGAAGGAAGGAGTGGATAGGTGGGAGGACATAAGAGAGTGGATGAATGAGGGAAGAAATGAGGAAGGAAGGGGTGGTGTGAAGAACAAACAAGTATAGGTAAGTATCTGACTGTGACCGTTCTGTATCCAGGAATGTGGCATTCTGGGTAACGTAGTGCAACGAGGAGAAGGACTCACAAGGTCCGGAGCTTCGGCATGTGGTTGAAACTGGAGACCGGGATGGTGCTGATGTTGTTGTTGTTCAGCGTGCTGAGAGAGAGGGAGACATGGAAACAGAGGACAAAAGGGGAGAGAAGGGGTGAGGAAGAAGGAAAATGAAGAAGAGATAAATACAAATAACAGAGGGAGGAAAGAGTGATGGAGAAAAGATGGATGAGGAGGGTGAGGGAGGGGAGGAGAGTGACAGGAATTAGGAAGTATTACTTTGTGAAAGGAAGAAACAAAGTGTTCAGAGATGCTGATCAATTTGAAATACTTCTGGTTTGAAGTTTTTCAGAATACTCACAGTACTTCCAGGGATCGCAGAGCTCTAAACGCTCCCTCCTCGATGCAGCTGATGTGGTTTTTATCCAGCTGACTGGTGATGTGAGCGAGACAAAATCAGAATGAAATTTAGTTCAGTCAAGCCAATCAATCATGTGATCAATGAGAATTCTTTTTTTTCCCCCCATTCTCCATGTGCAGCTGAAGGAGGTGCCGTTGTGGGGTCTCAAGGCACCCAGAGGCAATGCATTGTGGGTAAGTTGTTGCATATTTAGATATTCTGGTTATTTAGTTTACATCCAGGAAGTTCTCATTAACACAACCAAATATTATGCAGTGTGAACTCAAATTTGACGTACTTACTTTGTGTGAATTGTTGGTTCGAGGGCTTTTTAGAAAACAGCCTTTATATTGTCTTTATCCACATTATTGCTTTTGCCGACATACTATACTATAATTTGTTCATGACTTTTTTTTAAATTCAATACTAGGATTTCTTTAGGGACTTTTTTTCTACATACAGTACTTGGATTTTCTAATGACTTATTTTTCATACAATATTAGGAATTTTTATGAATAATATACAAGGATTTTTGTAACTTTTTTTTTCATAATATACTTGATTTTTTTATGACTTTTTTTTCCATACTATACTATTTAAAAAAAAACTTTTTACATAATATACAATATCTTTTGATGACTTTTTTCGTCATACTATCCAACTACTTTAATGACATACTAAACTCATTTTTATGACTTTTTTGACTATTATACTATGACTTTTTTTGGATAACATGTCAAAGGTTTTTTAAAAAGTGTTTTTTTATTTGTTTGTGTGTGTGTGTGTGTGTGTGTGTGTGTCTGTGTGTGTGTGTGTGTGTGTGTGTGTGTGTGTGTGTGTGTGTGTGTGTGTTTGTGTGTGTCTGTGTTTGTGTGTGTGGGTGTGTGTGCACTTTCACACACAGGTTTTTGAGGTCCGTGGCTCCTCTGAAGGCTCTCCTTGGGATTGCCTGGATGCCGTTTTCACTCAGGTCCCTGAAAAACATGAGAGAGAGAGAGAGAGAGAGATACTGATTTAACTCTCAGTTGACTGACTCTAATGTTTATACATTCAACAGTGTGTCAACACACAGCAATCCCTGTAAACACTTTGGTAACATATGTTACAACAATGTATTGCTAGAGCACTGAAAAGCCTCCGTATCTTCTTCCCCATCTGTTAAAGCCAGATGACACTACTGGGAAGCAAATACATTTATATAAAATAAAAAAAAGAAACTTCATAGATTAGTTTAAAGCATTGTAAAAATGTAAAGCTTTAGATCTTAATATGCTGTTGAACACTGGATCATCCTGAAGCCTCCACTCACTATCAGTCCAGTAACCGTCAGGATGAACCACAACACTACCAGAGAGTCTCATTCCAATCTAAACTCTGCTTCCTCTTTATCAGAATGTAGTTTCCCCCTCCAGTCCGGGGGGGGGATCTGGGGGGGGTTCAGAACCCAGAGAGGGTCACATGGGCTACAACAGTCCGACTTCACTTCAGGACAAAACGGAGAATCAATGCTCCAACTAGAGAGGCATTGTGGGAAAAGGGAAGATGGACAACAACAACAACAACAACAGCAGAACACAGCTGATGAAGGCAAAACTGTGTGTGTGTGTGTGTGTGTGTGTGTGTGTGTGTGTGTGTGTGTGTGTGTGTGTGTGTGTGTGTGTGTGTGTGTGTGTCGGACAGACCGCAGAGGAGGAGGATGTGCATCGTATCTGACTGCCCTGGAGGACCTCAGACACACTCCATTAATGTCAGGGTCAAACCAAGAGAGCCCGACAGAGGAGGAAACACCCACTTACTGAGACACACACACACACACACACACACACACACACACACACACACACACACACACACACACACACACACACACACACACACACACACACACACACACACACACACACACACACACACACACACACACAGGTTGACATTCGGCCTCAGAACTCTCTCTTTGTGAGATTAAATTTGCACAACAGGATATTAAAAAAAAAAAAAAAAAAAAGCAACTTCCACTTTATTTGCCCGACTTGAGGTAAAGATCTAAGAACATGGTGACTTATAAACAACGGATAGTATCATTGTTTCATTTTCTAAGAGGGATTCTAAAGTTTATCTCCAGTTCTGATCATGTTTTCCGTTTGTATTTAGCAGTATATTCTTAAAGCAGACAGCAAGCAGGCCAAACTGAGTCCAAGCAAGTCAGTTTCATCTCCGTCTCTGTCGGAGGTTTTCTGTGGTAAACCAGAGACTTCCTCTGTGCGTCCACAAACCAGAGGAAGTATCACGGAGAGGTCAGCGGTTAAAAGCAGCAAGACGGCTTGAAATAAGAGAAAAGAAAATGAAACTAAACGTGACACTGCCTGAGGTTCGGTGGTGAAAGCAGACGTGGAAGCGTGAGGCTCAGCGGTGCCGGAGACATGACGCACCCAGTGGAGGAGGTGATGAGGGATAAACGGAGTGACAGGAGAGCGATAGACAGAGTGGCTCAGGGCAGCGAGGGTGATTCAAGGATAAACAAGAACATTAACTAAAGGAGCAAGAAGGGCAGCCGATCAAGACTCCTCCACGTGGAAGCGTTTGGGAACCGACCGATTGGCAAGCAGACCCGGCGAGGTGTTTGTACATGCAACCCCGGCCAGGATGCACCCTGGGATACCCGAGGAGGAGCTGGAGGAAGAGGATGTCTGTGGTACTGTTGCTTCCTGTTGCACAAACCAAGATGAGCTGTTAGAGTCGATACATTGAGACATGTAAAAGGGAAACTAGCAAGTTAAGGGAAATAAAAATAGGTGGGAAGGAGGGAATTTAGACCCTCTGAACTCCACAACCCCGCCGGCGGGATTGAAAAGCGTGTTTTCTTTAAATAATCACCAGAACTACACTGTTTATCCAGGCCAGAAGCTGAAAAAAAATTGCATTATCATCTGATTTTCATGTTTTCTGCAGTCCCTGAACACATCATGTGTGAGGAACGCTTGCATCAGAAAAAAAATAACTAAAACAAGGCTGAAAATTGTGATATTTGTGTTATGTCACTTTTTAAAAAATTGCCCCAAATAAGGCATTTGAAGTGACCAAATACTGTGACAAAGATTACATTCTGAGCTCCTCAACGCAACTAGGAAGCCATGATGGACTCGGCTGAGAACAACAGTCACCTGATAACAATTCTGTGAAACTCGGGCTGAACTGAAAGCTGCTGAACACAAAGCAGAGAGGAGAGGAAAGGTTGTAAAAATGTAAGTAGTTCAATATAAACAGCACATGGAGCCTCCATTTTTTTTCCATCATTTGTTACACTTCTGTGCACTTGGAAAAATGTTGGATATATAGATTTCATAGGTTTCCAATTTTTGTAAAATCAATTCTCAAAGAAATTCAACTTGCATTTAAATACATTTTTTTTTAAATAATTTATAGTTAGTCATGGCAACTTTGTTTTATTGTACAAAAGACCTTCTCTGGTTCTAGCCATGATTTTGCTGTTTTAATAGAAGGGCAGGACTTATATATGGCAGTGAAAATCAAGGCCACAGAGGAACAAATGTGACAGGAGCTAAAAAAAAATGCCCCCAAAACTGGTTGTGGTTGAGAGGTTTTAAGGTACAGTGTAAGAGTCAGAGCTAGAAAATAAATCAACAAGACTATGAGGAGCGTTGGAGCAGAAGAGAGGGATGGTGATGATGGTGAAATGGAGATTTGATAGAAAGAGACGGAGGAGGAAAGAGATGAAGTTTCGGTTTCACTGCTTCGTTTCAGAGAGAGCTGAAGGCCAGTGAACCAAATTAAACCTTTATCTTTGTGTCCGTCTGTCCCTCTATGTTCACTTCCCGCTTTATATCTGAGCGGCAGAAAAAGCCGTGTTGTTAAAGAGGATTTTAGTTCTGTTCGTCACAAATCTTTTATACTTTTGTAAGAGAAGGAAACATCGAACAGAGCTCAGCTAACGAACTGCTGACGTGAGCAGAATGAGGTTTCAAAGTTTTATCCCTGGAGAGCCTGCGTTGCTTTTCAGGAAGCACGGCTAGAAGACGTTTCAGTTTGAATCTGACTCAGCAGTTCAATGGAACAATAACATACAGTTTCTCTGATAGAAAAGGAAACAAAAATGTGATTCTCCATCTCCAGTAGGTTTCAAGTCTCAGAGAGTTAACCTCCCTCGAGCCGGACGGAGAATAAATCTGTGTCTGTGGACACATTGGGCCGGATGGAATAATATAAACAAAATCAAAAACTTGTGCAAAGCTTGATACATTTTCACACGTAAAAAATAAGCCATCTCGACAAATATAAGCAGCTATTTCAGTGGAAAGTCTAAATAAAAGCATCACACATGTAAATGTACTGCCTTCGTTACAACGTCGTTAAGTTTTTCCTTCTTTCCTTTCTCCTCAGATTTTGTTTTATAAAACATATTCTTGATATACAGCACCTCATGTTGTCTGATCTAACTGTCCCCAATAACAGTGAATACAACAAACATAACACATCCCGTCTATAAACAGCTACATGTTAATAAATGGTGCAGTAGGGTGACTCCATGATGAACAGCTGTGGGAGGTGCATAAGTGTAAATGTATTATACAAGCAAAGGCACAGCTAAATAACAGAAAATCACTAGAGTTTAGAAGTAAAAGCTGAGAAAAATGTACGTAAATGCTTCTTCCAAAGTCAAGAGTAAAAACTGGAATAAGACAAAGACAATTTGGGAGAAAAAAAGACAAAGAAAAGTGGGAAAATCATAAACCAAGTGGCAAATTTAAGACGAATAGAAGGCGAAGCTGTAACTCTGTCAGCTTGGATTTATTTATATGTGTATATTTTTCTTTTTACAAATGTCGTATTCCACTCATTTATCGTCATCGTTCTGTCCAATCAGCAACTTGAGACGTCTACGACCAGATTATGTCACAAGTAGCCGCTTTGCACTCAGTTAATGATTGAATCTTTAGCTAATAAAAAGCTAAATCGCATACACAGCTTCCCAGAATGCATTTTGGCCAATGCGCTCCACCTCTTTAGCTCTCCACAGTGATCGTTTACCTGCATGCAACCAAATCCAGCTAAACGTGATTGGTCAATACCGTTCAGACTACAAATGGAGAGGGAGTGCTTATAGATTATGCTCAGGAAGATGAGGTTTTTACTGACAGACGTGACAAATATAAACCAAACACTTACTGATCACCTAATTATTAATGAGTAATAAATAACAGTAAGAGCCAAAATGTAAAGTGTGTGAATGTAAATATGCATGAAAGGTAGAGTCAAAATTGATTCTCATATAAAACCTACATGCATCCACATGTGTAAGGTTTCATAAGACAGCTCTCTCTCTTATGTCCACACACACACACACACACACACACACACACACACACACACACACACACACACACACACACACACACACACACACACACACACACACACACACACACACACACACACACACACCAATATTAAAGATGCTTTCCCATCAGGTTGTCAAGATATCTGTTACCAGGACACCAGAATGATGTTTACTGGAGGGAAACACAGACTGGTCGCAGCTGGTGTGTGTGTGTGTGTGTGTGTGTGTGTGTGTGTGTGTGTGTGTGTGTGTGTGTGTGTGTGTGTGTGTGTGTGTGTGTGTGTGTGCGTGTGTGTAGGTAGTCTCATAATATTTGCTCTGCTATCTCCTCTATTCATTTTCTGATCCGTTCTGTCATCTGTTGTGTCCGTGTCCTCCCTCCTCTCAATCCTTCCTCGCTCCTCTTCATCCTCTCATTGTTCTGCCGTCTCTCCTGCCGTTTCAATATCCTCCCTCCCTCCTTCCCTCCCTCCTTCCTCCCCTCCTTGCTCACAGCTGAGGGTGAGAAAGGTAAACTTTCCCAGCTCGTCTCCTCTCCGTCCATCCGTCTCTCCCAACTACGGGTCAAACGTGGGTTAGTTTTTCGGTCAAAGCCATGTGACCGATCCGGCTCTCACCCCAGTTTTGTTCTGTTTTTAAATTCTCTTAATATTGATTTTAACACATTTTAAGTAAATCTTTTGACTTTCAGAAAGACGACGAGCAGAAATGGAGAGAAATGGCCCATCACAACTCAAAGCTTTGAGTTGTGATGGGCCATTTCTCTCCATTTCTACAACTCAAAGCGAATAAGGTAGCTATCTTATAACAAAAAGAATAGGGTCTACTGTTAATGCAACCACTTTGCACTGGAGACGAACTACAATCTGGTTGCTCAAAACTATCTCTAAAAGAGTTCTAGCGAGAACGTTTTAAAGGTGTAAACGCATTCATCGTCTGCAAACTCTACTTCTCACCAAGCAAAAAACTGTAACAACCAATTAAGATGAAAAAATGTATATACAGAAGGAATTTAAGTGCAAGTTGCGAAAGATTCAATCTGTTAAGGGTTTGTCTTAGAACCAATTTTTTTTGTGTGAAGCCGCTCAGTGAACTACTTCTCTCGTCTCGTTTCACCAACATGGCCGGTACCTTGGCTTGCAAGCTAGCAAACTTAGCTAGTTTCCAAATATAACAATATATTACCAGATGTTTTTTCTATCCAGCGACTCCTTTTATCACCCGGGAAGCAAAAAAACAAGCGAAACACATTGTTGGTGTGACATGCAGGTACGAAACACACGGGCATTGTAGCTTCAGAGAGAGATATATCTCGTAAAAATACTTTGTCATTAATATAACTTCGTCATATCTTATGTATATTCATCTTTGTGTTCTCTATAATATTGTGAACTGTATTATTATATAGGTTGAGGCTACAAATAAGCCCAGTGTGCTTCCTGCCTCTTCCTGCACTGTGATGTTATTAATCTACGTTATGTTTTTGCATTTTTTAAATTGTGCAAAATAAACTAAACAAAAAGAGAGACGTCACTTCCGGTTGTGTCTTTCTGATTAAATATTTTCTTGACGTATTTTCTTAAGTCTTTCTTGACGTGCAAAATTATCTTTTGAATTGATAAACATCTCATGTGAATGTTATGAGTAAGTCATTTCAAGGCACGATTCAAACGGGATGAAAAAAAAAGAAAAATTGACGTAGACTTTCACATTTTCCAAAACAAGGTGCCATGGTGGTCCACTGGAATTGGCGGGACTTCACCTCTCTATCGGGCTCAACAGTAATGGATGCCAGGTTGCCATCAGGAATCATTTTGATATATTGGCAACTCCTTTTAAACACAATAAAAAGAGTTGCCAATTTCAAGTCAGAACCAGAAAAAGACGAGAGCTTTGGAGCATTTACATCATCTGTGACTACAGATGGTAGTTGTGTTTTCAGTTTCGGACAGCAGAAGTTGATGCTCGGTTGCAAGATTCGCAATCACTTTTAAAAGTCAGCGTTGAGTCTCTGTGAGCACAAACAGAAACACACAAACTGTCTTGTGTGACCTTCATCCAAACGGGTCAGCAGACATTCAGAGCAACAACATAGTTAATATTTGATTTTTGGTCCCTTCCTCAACCTGACAACCACAGTACAAACAACTTAAATAAGTTATCATCTACACAACCCAAAGATACGGGAAAACAGACAGAGAGAGACAAAAGACAAAATAAATGGAAGTGAGAGAAACGAAAGTTAAAACCAGATGTGGAGCCCGAAAAAACAACGAATATCTGAAGCGATGCAGCTTCAGAATAAAGACAACTGTGGTCGACCGGAAAAACCACAGTGAGGGAATATGACCTTAAAAAGACCTGACAGTGACTCACACACACACACACACACACACACACTCACACTCACACTCACACACACACACACACACACAGAGATACTAATAAAGAGGGATTAACCAGGATGTCAAAATATGTCAGACTAAAGGAAGCGAATCGAACTTGATCCATAAGATCACACCCTAACAAACACACCCTCTTGATTGTAAAAGACATCCAATTATAAAAATGCCAAATGAAAGATGATTCAGAGACATTTGACTCCAACAAGTTATCAATCTGCCGGAGGATCTCATCATAGGAAACTAGAAAGCCTAAAGTGTCCATTGGTTCCAACCAAACATTTAATGATTAAGTATTGTGTATTATTAGAACAATGTAATACCCAGTGCATGTTTTTCTTTTACCAAAAGGGAAGCAGAACAGAGACACACTTAGATGAAAATGTGATCAATATAAACTCATTACAGACACAAGCATTGTTCAAACCCACTGAGGTTCTGTTTAAAATAATGAATGGAAATGGTGGTCCAAAAGGTTTAATAAAAAAATACCAAATACAAAAAAAACATGCACAAAACCACATTTAATTGGAACGTTGCAGCTATAAAAAACATGCTTCCTGAGTGTGAATTTAAGGATAAACATTCAAAAGTTTGAAAAACAGCAGATGCCATTAAAAAAAGAAAGAGAAAATCTTCTTGTGTATCTGCTGAAGCCCACAAATATTCATTTTTCCCTTCTGCTGCAGACAGAGAGCTCCCACAGACAAAACACAGCATGAAGAGACAAAACAACACACACACACGCACACACGCCATGCATGGACACGCAAACACACACCACACACACACACACACACATGCTAAACATTAGCCTCACACAACATCCAGGGGATTCAACACAACCGCGAGTACATTACACCTCAAACACGCTACGGGAACACACCGGTCACATGAATCCGACCCACGACCCCTGAAATTAAAATAAAGTTCATGACCTGATGGCACGAAGGAGGCTGTAACCATGGCAACAGGCCAAACTCAGCCAAGCTCGGGGAAGCAAATACTGTGAATGTCTTCTCTGCCTTTCTTTCTTCTTTTCTCTCTCACGCTACAGTTTCAGTCTTGCTTCTTTTGTGCTTATAGAGTGGAGGTTGCCCTCTGATTGGCATTTGTACGTCAGTGACACGGATACAAAGTGATGAAACGAAACACCAAAGGGCAGAACGTGACCGGGCAACGTCAATCCACTTGACGAGGACCGGTGCTTTAAGGCCGCCTGAGGAGCACCAAGTTTGCGCTGCTGCATTTTGATTTTTTTGGGCTGTTTCTTCGAGGAGATTGTGTTTTCTCATTCCCTGTGTCATGATTTCAATTTGCAAACAGCATCAGTCTGAGGTAGACAGCCGGGTTACTGTGAAGCAGAGCATCATGGGAGTTAAGAAGGGAAGTCCCTAACGGCTAATTTCCCTGATGTTTGAAAATGGAAGTTTTAAATGTGACATCCATCAATCCACAGGGCAACACGGCACTTACCGACAACCCCGACAGGCGGATAAGGGAAAGGTGATGGCGGAGGAGGAAAAAAACAAATATGAAGGAGGGAAAGGGGGGGGAAATGAATCAAACGGGTGAAAGAAAGAAAAATGAAACACCAGAGACAGAGATGTGAGAGCAGACCGTCCGTCTCTCACTAACGTTTGTCTCGGTGTCAAACTAAGATTATTGATTCGCTGTTTGAACAGTCGTGTGTGTTTTTCTTTTTCCCCTCTTCTCCGACTGTGTCAGCTTTACATTGGACAGACATGAAGGCACGACCCCCACACACACACACACACACACACTGAAGAATAACAGCTTGGCAGGTTTTCATAAAGGGAGTGATGGTGTCTGTCCTCGCCACGGATCCCGTTATCCAGCGTGACGTTGTTACCAAAAGCAGCGGGGAGCGTCCCGCGGTTTCCAGAAAATTCTGGGAAGAATCCTGCTGATGTGTGTTTGGTCGATGGCGGATTTGAGCCCTGTAGATAATGTAAATATAGAAATGCACACGCAGACTTTTCCCGCTGTCGGCTGGACGCTTAGTATCCAAGGCGCCTTGAGTGCGTTTTGTATGTTGAGTTTAAACATGGGAAGCACTATAAGAATAAAAAAAACATACTGTAATAATACCACAGTGGGATTTTTCTTTTTTTACCGTCATTTCAACTGATTTCAACCAACGAGTATCTAGTGAACGGTCTTCATGCATCAAGAGGGCTCTGCAGTATTCGTATGAGAAGATTAAAGGCGAAAAAACACTCGTCTGTGAATATAATAATGTTTTTTAGGGCTTTTATTGTGAAAGTTAGAACTGAAAGAGTGGATTGAGACCATAAACTCATGTTTACAATGTTTACTGAGGGAATAAATCAAGAGAGAAGTAGAGTCATTTTCTCATAGACTTCTATACAACCAGAGGAGTCGCCCCCTGATGGACAGTAGAGAGAATGCAGGTTTTAAGACACTTCCGCATCATTTCCAGTAAGTATCACGAGTTAAAAAGTTTAAAATGTTTTCTATGTGGGATTTAGAATATACGTTGACACCATTTTAAAGGCCCTCAAGAGGAATGAGAGCGAGAATAATATGCTATTATTTTATTTAAGAGTTATATAGATTTATTTTAACAATAGAGCTGCATGAGTAGTGGCCATTTTTATATTAAATTGACAAAATTAAACATTCAAATTAGTGCATGCGCTTCAAAATTCAGAGTACTTATTAAAAGTTTTACCTGGGGAGGATGCACACAAACACCAGAAAGAAAATGAACGCAGACACACACACACAGATGGTAAAGACAGACATCCAATAATCTCACAACACAGCGAGACAGCAGACGACTAATAATTAAAGAATGCAAGTGCAGACACACAACTGTCTCACACTGCACACACACACACCTATAAATAATCATGTCACCCATCACACAAAAAAACAAGAATCGCATGATTGCTGCATAGATGCAGATGGGTGTAATTAGCAGACGTGTAAATGCAAAGCTCACAGTCACACAAAGTCACACAAATGCAAATACAAGCAATTATCACACACACACACACACACACACACACACACACACACACACACACACACACGGACATATTACTCCCGGCTTGCTCTTCCTGTCTCTCAGTAAATTAGTGGTAAACCAGCGAGGTCACGTCCCGGTTAGCCTCTAAACAGCCGCAGCCCGGCAGCTGCCATCGCCACCTCAGTTAGCTTCGCGCCGATAATTAGCCGCGCTCAGATGCCAATCAACCGCGCTAATGAGGACAGCTCTGCCTTTCTGTTTTTAATGAGAGACGCTCTCCAAGTGTCTGAGGGGAAAGTTACCGAAAATCTGCTGAGGACGCACATTAGATAATGTGCTGCATGCCAGTACTAGTCGTCAAAAACTCCACATGACACCTTTAAGCGTCTCAAACAGGATCACTCTTGGATTTGGGTAGATTGATGAGGGCTTTGCATGGTCCAGCTTCAATTTTTCTGGATTCATTCTTTTTTGCTTCTTTCTCCTAAAGCCAAGAGTTGACAGGAAGTATCACTAGTTGTTTGTCCGCAGTAATAAATCCCATCATTCCACGCTCAAAAGCACACCTGCTAACCTCACAGTTCACCTCCAGGTCAAGGTGAGGGTGTGAGTGTGTGTGTGTGTGTGTGTGTGTGTGTGTGTGTGTGTGTGTGTGTGTGTGTGTGTGATATCCCGCTACACTCCCATAACTCTTGGGTTCCCCTGGGCTAAAGGGAGGTGCTGGGAGGGGGCACCCTGGCACACACACACACACACACACACACACACACACACACACACACACACACACACACACACACACACACACACACACACACACACACACACACACACACACACACACACACACACACACACACACACACACACACACACACACACACAGGCCGCCTCTGGGTATCATCAAAACACACAAAAGCTGTTTTTGGGCGTGGAGCAAAACGCTTCACACAACCACACAGAACAACAAAAGAGAGAGAGAGAGAGAGAGAGAGGTAGAGACAGAATATCACTTTTTACTATGTTGTGAGAAATAAAAGGATGGAAGAGAAGTTTTTCTTTGTAAAAATAAGTAATATACTCTGAGTTTATCCATGTTATTATTATTGTTAACAGGTTTGTTATCTCCCTATTATCTATATGTGTAAAACATAGGTATTCAATGATACGTACTTTACTCTTGGCAATAACGTAACCTGAACATTGCTGCCAATAATGCTTATCTGAAATGAAATAACAAAAAAAAAAAAAAAAGAGTGGAGTCGCCAGACAGAGGTTTAAAGAAAGGAGAGTGCATGTGGGAGAAAGGAGACAAGCTGACGGGAAATCCAGCCGGAGGAGAAAGCTGTGATCTTAAGGATCAATCTGATAAAAAAACATCAACAGGAAGCTCCCGAACGTCGGAGATGTTGATAAGACGATTATTTGACCGTTAGATGTGTGTGAGGACATACAATTTGGCTGAAAGTCTGCTCTTTAAAAAAATGAAATACATATATATTTACAAAAACACAAACCATCAGAAGACACACAAAATAAAGAATTTGAGGAAGGGGAATTGATGTGAGGAGAAGAATGACGAAGAGTACGGGCCGGTAAATTGAGAGAAAAAATGCACACAAACAAAAAGCAGCTTTCTGTGTGTGTGTGTGTGTGTGTGTGTGTGTGTGTGTGTGTGTGTGTGTGTGTGTGTGTGTGTGTGTGTGTGTGTGTGTGTGTGTGTGTGTGTGTGTGTGTGTGTGTGTGTGTGTGTGTGTCATCAGGCTGTATAGAGTCCATCAACACAGCAGGAGGAAAAGAAATCACTCCTGCTGGAGGAAGTGCTAATGGCTCTGCACTATGTGTGTGCCGCATTATATATGTGTGTGTGTGTGTGTGTGTGTGTGTGTGTGTGTGTGTGTGTGTGTGTGTGTGTGTGTGTGTGTGTGTGTGTGTGTGTGTGTGTGTGCGTGCTGATTGATCGGACATGCCAAGTCCATCTCGGCGTTCCCTGATGGGAGCCAGAGTGTGAAATTGCCAAAAAGGCAAACAGCAAATAATCAGGACAGACACACACACACAAACACTTTCTTTTACTATTGTCACTCTCTTTATCTCTCCACCTCATACACCCACACACACACACACATATTTACATATTTACACACGCACACACACTTATTCATCAACACCTTCCCTCTGTAATTAGCTGTATTTTTCATATCTGTTATCCACTTTGCTCCCTCGGCGCTCGGAGGAAAAGTGTCTCTTTGTATCGGCACATTTTCTGTGTCAAGTGCTAAATCCATCACACACACACACACACACACACACACACACACACACACACACACACACACACCGACACACAAACACACACAGGTACACAGGTACGAAAACAGATCACGGTCATAAATGGAGAAAAGTTAATTAAAGAGCTCTGTTGTGTTTTCTTTCTCTCTCTCTTTCTCTCTCTCTCTCTCTCTCTCTCCAGCAGTGTTTGTATGTGCGTATCCAGGCGTCTCCAGGCAGATACATTCCCCATCCTACACTACAAACACACATCTATAACAAAGACTTCAGAGCGGTGTGTGTGTGTGTGCGTGTGTGTGACACATTTAGCCGCATGGTTACCAACTGCGTCCAAGCCTTCAGTTATTAAACAAGAAAAAAAAGCAGCTCTTTGTGTGTGTGTTTGTGTGTTTGTGTGTGTTGTGTGTGTGTGTGTGTGTGTGTGTGTGTGTGTCTTTGTGTGTGTGTGTGTGTGTGTGTGTGTGTGTGTGTGTGTGTGTGTGTGTGTGTGTGCGTGTGTTCGGTTGTCAAATTAAAGCTCGACTGTTCCTACTGCCCCTGTGGGATTGTGGGAAGTGATTTGCCGTGCCTCTGCCGTCCGAAGGGAGACGATTTGTGGTTTTCTAGGTGAGAAAAATGGGTCAATTTTTGATCTAGGAAACTGGCGAGCAAGCAGCCCGAAGCAGAGGAGAAATGTCCCGTTCTATATATGTGATGCTTTATTACTTTAAATCAAACAAATATCAGTAATTCTAAATATCTATATATCAGCTAATGCATTATGTTATAAAGTCTGGGTATGTACAGTCGGTATACTGAAGGGTGTAGGATTAGTGTATTGCAGTATCAGTGAGTGCCAATTTGGAGTATTTAGGCTGAAAAAAACGTTGCTGGGTTTTGGTTGTAGGATCAATCAAATCACATTTACCCAGAAAGAAAATGTATTTGTCAAAAGGTACAAACAAAACACAAAAGTGGTAGAAAAG
Source organism: Anoplopoma fimbria (assembly GCF_027596085.1). NCBI lineage: Eukaryota > Metazoa > Chordata > Actinopteri > Perciformes > Anoplopomatidae > Anoplopoma > Anoplopoma fimbria. The sequence continues at coordinate 3,354,671 of NC_072457.1, forward strand.
TACATGAAGAAAAAACAATGGAGACAATCCTTAAAAGGAACAATACAAAAGAAAAAAGGACACATAATCAACGTCGTCTCAGGGTGTCCATTATGTTCCCCTCCGGCACAACATAGAAACTCCCAAATCCAATTTTCTCTAAATTGGCTGCAGTTGTTGGCAGCACAAAAATGAAAAAAAAAAAACGTAGAACTCTCAGAGGTCCAAAATTAGCAGCCGAATGCCAATAAAAAAATCGACTCACTAAATAAATGAGGTCACCCGCCGTTGGCTCGTTGCTACAAACTCTCATCACTACGACACATTTATAACTGATTGACCACATTTTGTGTCGCATCGATTCTGCTCACTGGAATGCAACGTATGTCAATCAATAAGTAAAATAAAAAAATACTGTAAGAGGAAGGAGAGAGGGAGCAAGGGAAGGCAGCTCAGGGTTCAGATGGAGGGGAGTAAAGTATGCAGACTCACAGTCGAGACAGGCCTTCGTTCTTCTGAAACAGCAGCTCTGGGAGTTGGCTGAGGTGGTTCTTGTTGAGGCGACTGGATGAAGGAAAACATGTTGGGTTAGATAGTGTTACAGAGGAATATATGTGTGTGTGTGTGTGTGTGTGTGTGTGTGTGTGTGTGTGTGTGTGTGTGTGTGTGTGTGTGTGTGTGTGTGTGTGTGTGTGTGTGTGTGTGTGCTCTCACAGTCTCTCCAGCTCCTTCAGCTCATCAAAGGCTCCTCTCTCCACGTTACTGATCTGGTTCTCCATCAGATGGCTACAATAAAAAAAGAAAAAAGAAACAAAGAAAGAAATAAACACTAAACACACATGAAGCCTGAATGCAAAATGGAATATATCAATATCAGAGACTTATTCGTAAGAAAAAAAAAAACAACAACTTTGAATTATTGTTATTTTTGCCTTTACACCACTTCAAAAACATTATTCAAGCATATGCTGTTTATCTGGAGGATACATTTAAGCATCTTTTGCAAACAAACATGAGTGCATCCAGTAAATTATTCAAATTGTTTTTGGCAAGAGATTAAAAATGCATGCAAAATAAAAATGATATGACAACAATATTATTTGCTTTCTTGTTTGTTTGTTTATTTATTCATTTATCTATGTATGTATTTATTCATTTAACAGGGGCGGTGCACATCCGATAAGCTGTACCAGAGTTAGCCATAAGCTAATTTACAGACGTAGTCCCTGGGAAGGAAATAGAGAATAAAATATCTGTTTAGAAAATGAATACTGTAGCATAAAAACACAATAACAAGAGAGTATAGTGTAATAACTTCAGGGACAACATAACAACAAATTCAACATTTAGGCAGCACGACAAAAACCCACAAGATTTAACATCAAGACACGTCAAGTGTTTAGATTCATGAGTGACGGGAACACGGTTGGGTTGATTTTAGCCATTGATTTCATCTTGTATTTCAAATAAAAAAATATAAAGGTTGTTGCTCTAACTCAGTAGGTTGATGTTGGTCCTCTCATTATCTGAGCACCGTGAAATAAACTCTTTAAACCAAACAAACAGCAGAATGTAACATCTTTCTCCCTCTCACTAATCAAATTGAAAACTCAAAAGCCTCAACACACATCATTCCTCCCACAGTTGCTGCTGGGATCTCTACATTTGATAAAAACACTCCCCAGTCCTCCACATAATAGACCACCGGTGTTACACTCAATCCCGTCCTGACAGCAACGTGCCCCGGGGCTCCCAGCGGGCTGCTAATCTGTTCTGAGCAGCCCTCCGGAGGAGTCATTAGTTCCTGGCATGTCATCTTTTTTTAACACCTCGTGTCCATCACTGACGCTCGGGCCGTGAGGTAAACACGGGAAGACCCACCGACTGTCCCAGAGGGCGAAGTGTTTCCAGGTCAAAAGGTCACGGATAAACCCCCCCCTCCATCCCTGTTGTAAATCTGACCGACACTGACACCCGAAACAAGCACCTCTGGGTGGCTCGTGTGTCACTGAAGCATCATTCTGTTCCCTCTGGCTTTTTGGTGGCACCACAGCTGTGTTTCCCACATTCCTACCAGACACAGAACTAGCAAAGAAATGTGGGAAAGAATCTCTGCTGAATAAACACAAGCTGTTGCCACGCAAAACAAAGAGCCCGACGGCTGTGAGAGAAGTTTATAGGAACAACAGTAAAAAAACTGGCAAATATTGAATTTAACAAATGCTGCACTAATTTAAAGATGTCCTGGATAATTGCGTTATCTTAGAGTGTTTTTTTTTACAGATTCACTCAGTTGTAAATGGTCAATTTGATCTTAGATGTAGATGAATGTGGCTGTGACTTACAGGACTCTGAGGTGTTTGAGACCAGAGAAGTCGGCCTTGGTGATGACGGTCAGGTTGTTTCCGTTCAGGTCGCTGAAACACAAACAAACAAACAGGACAACAGCAGGTTAGAGAGCAGGAAGTGAAGTGAGGTCAGGGGTCGATATCAGTGCATTCAAATATTATTATTTTTGGTTACAGGTAAGCAACAACTTTTGGTTCTGCTGAGTGAAGCCGATGCTGAAGTGTCTTAAAACCTGCATTCTCTCTAGTGTCCACCAGGGGGCGACTCCTCTGGTTGTATAGAAGTCTATGAGAAAATGACTCTACTTCTCTCTTGATTTATTCCCTCAGTAAACATTGTAAACATGAGTTTATGGTCTCAATCTCTAGTTTCAAGTCTTCTTCAATACAGCATGATGTTCATTTAGTAAATGATGCTCCATTTAGAGTCAAACAGACCATAAAGCAGGGGATGCTTTAGGGCGGGAACGCTTGCTCACAGCGATGTTGTTGCTCTTGCTTTTGATCTCGCCTTCCGTGCGTTCACATTGACAAAGACTGATTTGAAGAAGCAAAAAAAGACATATGGACGTCCCCTAAATGGTTAAAAGCTAATAATAGCTAGAACAGTTTGTTCAGCTCATAAAATGACATCACTTTACTGAAATGCAGCTTTTGAAACCAGGAAAAGACAACACTAATGCCATAATACCACATCCAAAATCTGAGACAATATCTAGTCTAACATAACGATCAATATAATATCTATAAAATATCCGATGTGTATCCTCCTCAAGCACTGTTTGTTCCGAAATGTCAGAATATGAAGCTTTTATTATAACTTCTGCCCTGATGAGTGTTTCAAACTGCAGACTATCATTTTTATCGCGGAAGAAAAGGAAACGAAAAATACAACCAGAGCTTTCATCACTCATCAACTTTCTACTCCAAAAAAGTATCTTTCCTCAAGGACACTTTCTATTAAAGTACTGTAGAAATGTCCTTGTACTGTCCAGCCCATTGTTTCTGCTCTTTGGAGCTGTTTTCACTCAGTTTGCAGAGAAGAAAAGTTTTTACAGTGGGAGTTCACCTTGAGGACAATCTGCTTTTTTGTTTTGTTTCACTGTAAATCAGCCAACGTCAGCATAAAGCTGCAACGAAACCTGTTTCCTCTTTGTTCAGACGTAGACTGTGAGAACAGCTACTGTTGTCTGTATATAAATGAAGTACTGTTTCTCTCAAGGTGGAGGATACAGACGGTTTCCAGGCATTTTGTAAACACACTTTAGGTAGAAAGTGTTGTCAGGGTGTGTTATGTGATACTGTAATTAGGCAGGCACTAGTTTTCAACACTGGCTGCTCCTACCGGGAGGAGTTTAACCCTCTGACCTCATTGTCTACTTTGATTGACAGCTTTGGAGAAAGAGAGAGGATGATGTCACTCTTCCCACGAGGCTTTGTGGATGGAGAGGTAAACTGAACCCTGTGTGCGTACCTGTGTGTGTGTGTGTGTGTGTGTGTGTGTGTGTGTGTGTGTGTGTGTGTGTGTGTGTGTGTGTGTGTGTGTGTGTGTGTGTGTGTGTGTGTGTGTGTGTGTTTGTATATTTGTGTGTGTGTAGAGTGTCATGTTCCTGCACTACTGTAAAGGGTGGAGCAGAGTGTGACCTTGTCCTGTCCCTTTTAAAGAGAAAGACGGATAGAGAGAGAGAGAGAGAGAGAGAGAGAGAGAGAGAGAGAGAGAGAGAGAGAGAGATTGAGAGAGAATGTTGTGGTTTGGGTGTGTGTGAGAATCAGATCTATACTACACTCATGGAAATGCAAAGAAAACACCTGCCAAAAATAAATAAAAAAACATGTTTATAATAAGAAATGAGCTCTGCTTTGCACACAAAAAAATAAATAAATAAAAAATAAAGATTTTTTTTGCAAATGTAAGTAGTGAGGGACAAAAGTTTACGACCAAAAATGTAAAATTTTAGCTGAAGATAAACTGAGACTGAGGCCGATGGTCTCAATCTCTAGTTTCAAGTCTTCTTCAATAGAGCATGACATCATTTAGTAAATGATGGTCCATTTAGAGTCAAATAGAAGCTACCTTTTGATTAACAGGTCGGTACCAGAGTCGTATACGGCGAAAACATTACTCCAAATATGGGCAATTCTGTTAAATGATGCAAAAAAATCAATATGGTGACTACCAGGAATGCTGAACTCAAGGCTTCTAAACTGCAGTTTGGATGACGCCTCCCTGACTCTCTGCAAACGTTCTGTTTATGCCGTTTCCGACACATTGGATTTAGTCCAACAAACAAACTAATGAAGTGTACACTGACTATACAGCCCCAATGTTAGTGGCACCATAGGACAATGTAAAAGTGAAACTATCAAACAACTTTCTAATGGCTAATCTATGACTTGTCTATCAGGGTACAGATCGCTATCGCTAATGTCCAGGTCTTGTTTTTAGTAAAAAGGTTTCTTCAGTCAGTGTTTTTCTTGCACCACTACTTAGCCATAGTAACACAAAAGGGAATATTATGCTAAAAGAACTGTAACTTTTGAAAATCCACACTTGATTTAACTAACTCAGACTGCGAGTTAGAAGTGTGAGTCTAACAGGCAAATATTTTCCCTGAAGTTTTTGGATTTCCAAGAGCCCGAGAGCGACAGGTTCCTCTGCTTTCTATTCAACGCTTTTCCACCGCTGTTGTATTTCCAATCAGTCAATGTAATTGTGCAATCGAGAAGTGCTAAAATCTCAGTATGTGAATGAATGAAGGATACACACAGGATAATGACAGCAAAGATGTCCGTAAAAGTGATTATGTCAAGTATATGAGCACTATAATTAGAATACTAAAAACAACAGCCCGTAATGAAAACAATCACAATATCGTTTTGTTTAACAGGCGACAGGATTGGGGATCAGAGTAGCATAAGAACGGGAAGTCGGAGATCCATAAATAATGAGTTCTCCTCTCTTCTGGATTGTGAACTTGATGCCGTCACAACTTCTGCTTCCTGTCAATGGATTGGCGATGGTTGATGGGAAAGGTATACGGACTGTATTTGAATAGCGCTTTTCTAGTCCTACAACCACTCAAAGTCATCATTCACCCATTGACACCCATTCATACAATGATGTCAGGAGCTACCATGAAAGGTGCCACCTGCCCATCAGGACTCTAACTAATCGTTCATACTAACTCATACACCGATTGCAGGTAATTGAGCGTGGTGTATTTCTTAAAATTGTTAAATCTGGTTGTTTTTTTATTGCTTTGGCTGTAGCAGCTCTTTTTTTTTTTTATTTTTATTTTTTAAGTACAACCACACTCTCCATTTAGTAATTGACTTGTTCTTTGAAGTGTCACACAAGCTGGTACGGAAGATTGCAGCACCGGAGTCAAGGCTATGAGATGTTGGAATAGGGATGGGTATCGATAGGATTTTATGGATACTTGTACTATTATCAATACTGCTTATCGGCTCGGTTCCTTATCGATACTCAGGTTTTTCCTGATTTGGAACCGATTCTTCCATAGAACCGAGTTTTGGGGAATGGAATATGTTTGAGGGTGAAATAATCTCATCCTACTGGGGGAAAGAAATACGATTTTTGAAGGTTTTGCAGTCTGAGGATGGAGGAGGAGGTAGTTCTGAGAGACCCGGGGGGGGTAATCAGAGGCAGGGGATTGGCTAAGGACGGAGGGAGGGAAGGATGGATGGAGACGGGTCGTGGCGGGGGGTCCAGAATCGCTCCCTGTGATGTGTGTGAAATCACCCTGACAGTTCGACCGCACAAGCAAAACAAGCATGAGGAGGGAGCGAGATGTACAGCGAAGCCGAAGCCGATCAGAGAAACACAGAGTCTAAAACATGTATCTATCAGCCGCTGATTGCAAAAGATTTGTCTTTGGGGTGTGAGGAGCAGGAAAGAGACACGAGGGACTAGATGGACACAATCACAGCCCTGATGAGGCGTGGTTAATGGAGTTTTGTGCAGCATGGCGGGGTCAGGGGTCAGCTGAGCGACAGACTCCCCTCGAGTGGCGACTCGGCCAAACAATAGCTCATTAAAGCAGAACGCGTCTCACACACACACACACACAATCACAGCCTCTTTGGGCAGCGAGGCAGTTGATCCGCTCAGCTCTGCTAGCCACTGTTGGATCTGACATGGAGGGAGAGCGGGAGGGAGGGGTGGGGGTGGGGGGGGGGACGGGTAAAGACGATGAGATACTCGGTGTGGGTAGAGAGAAAATATAAAGATAGAAGACATACAGTGAGTCAGTGAGTACAGGAAGTTAAGCCGAGTATCAAATCTCAATACTTTTTTTAACACCAACGACAATTTGTCAATAGAATCAAGAATCAAAAACTGTGTTGTATCAGAAGATGGAAGTCTTCTTTACATATATTTTCTGATCTTTATTTAACTTTGTTGCATTGATACATTTTGTATATTTTTCTAAATGTAAAAAAAAGGGGGATTTGTCGATAAACATAGCGCAGTTAAACTCAAAACTGAGGTACTGCTTTAGTATCAGGACCAGAGTATTTAGGAAGTGGACATAGTCACAGTGATGTCACCAATCGGTTTGTGGACTGCCTTTTTGAAGCCTTGAGTTTGGCATTTTGGCCGCAGCCATCTTGTTTTTTTTGTACAACCACAATGTGACACGAGAGGGAGGAGCTAAGAACAAACGAACGCTGAATAAGACATTTTTAAGCGACTAAAATGTAACAATTTACTTTTATGAAGTAAAAATACACTTTGACCTGTCAATCACAAGCTAGCCCCGCCCCTAAAGCATACCCTGCCTTATGGTCTGTTTGACTCTAAATGGAGCATCATTTACTAAATGAACATCATGCTGTATTGAAGAAGACTTGAAACTAGAGATTGAGACCATAAACTCATGTTTACAATGTTTACTGAGGGAATAAATCAAGAGAGAAGTAGAGTCATTTTCTCATAGACTTCTATACAACCAGAGGAGTCGCCCCCTGATGGCCAGTAGAGAGAATGCAAGTTTAAGACACTTCCTGATTAGCTTCACTTTTCACACCCAAAGGTTGCTGCCTGGGACTGATCCTGATCACGTCGTCAGGGTGGGGCGTCTCGAGTAGTGAAAAAAAAAACATTAAAATGTATTTAAAGTCAAACAAACACATTTTCCAACAACCCTTTTTTCTTAATACCCATTCAGAGCAATTCTGTTCAAACCCGGGGTTGGCTTCTGTCCTTTCTTTGGTCACATTAGAACAGAACAACAAGTTCACGTTGTTACTGAGCTTGATGCTTCTCAGGACCTTTTCCAAACAGCCCTTGCTGGTGTTTCATTTTGAACAACCACTTGATGATGAACAATGTCCCTCTCAGACAGCAAAGAATGACAGCAAAACATTTCCTGACCGGGGGAAAGAAAACTACTGAAATCTGCTGCGTGAAATATCACCGGGCCGAGCCAGGACTGCACTGCAGATGTGAAAGCAAGCTTAGTTTTCACCGTCACCTCCTTTTTCCTGTCTCCTCTGCCCCCCCGCCCCCTCCCCCCCATATAACACCTCCTTCATATCATCATCCTCCCTTCTTTTCCTTCTCCTCCCTCCTCCTGTTCACTCCCTTCATCACATCTTTCTCCCCAGATGCAGCACGGTGGATGTGACTAATATTAGCGACCACACACACACACACACACACACACACACACACACACACACACACACACACACACACACACACACACACACACACACACACACACACACACACACACACACACACACACACTTAATGACACTTCATTAGCGGCATCTTTCCCACTGAGGGGCTGCGGGGGAAATGGTAAGATGATTCTAAGAGACGGACAGAGAAAGAGAAGCTGAGGTGGCAGGCATTGCTAATGAAACCAGGTGTGTGTGTGTGTGTGTGTGTGTGTGTGTGTGTGTGTGTGTGTGTGTGTGTGTGTGTGTGTGTGTGTGTGTGTGTGTGTGTGTGTGTGTGTGTGTGTGTGTGAAAGAGAGTGAGAGAGACAGGAGTCTGGGAGACAACAATTGGGAAGTGATAATGAAACTGAAGAAAAAACAACCAGCTACTGACAGAAAATCATTCGGCTAATTTACAACTGTTGTTTTTAAGATACCGCAGTTATCTCAACACATGGAAGTGACATGACATTTGGTTTGTGTTGCTCAAAGTACTGAAAAGAACTACATTTATGTCTTTTCCAGAGACAATGTCCAGGTTCTTCAGGATAAACCACAGACCTCGCTGTGGACAGCTTCCAAGTTTCCAGAGAAAACGGTTCACAGTGAGGTCCGTCGACAGTTTCAGGAAGTCGTGTCAACGTTAAAGTGCTTTGGGCATAGAAAAAATACTAGGTGAGAAGTTTTCCACTTGTACAGCGCTGTCATCACAAGTAAGGAAGGCCCAAAATCCCACCCAGCATTTAAAGTTCTTGCCAGTCATTCTGAATTAAATGAAGATTTAAGGAGCTCAGAGCTGCACTCCTGCATCTTCAGTTCTTTATATAGAAAGATACAAGATGATAAAGGACTTTGGAGTTAAACTTGATAAGAGAAAGATGCACATATAAGTACACATTCTAATTGAATATGTGCTCAGAAGAATTGTTCATTAGTGCGTAAAGATTTCTTCTTCCTGAATTTGCGTCTCGTTTCGTAGTCGTCGTGACGTCACACATTGGTTTGTGGACTGCCGTTTTGGCCGTCGCCATCTTGGATGATGGCCGTCGCCATCTTGGCTTTTTGCAACCAGTGAACAAATATTTGGACTGTTGAGGAGTGACAAAGACGCTGTATACGGCTTAATGGTCTATTGAACTTTAAATGGAGCATCATTTACTAAATGAACATCATGCTGTATTGAAGAAGACTTGAAACTAGAGATTGAGACCATAAACTCATGTTTACAATGTTTACTGAGGGAATAAATCAAGAGAGAAGTAGAGTCATTTTCTCATAGACTTCTATACAACCAGAGGAGTCGCCCCCTGATGGACATTAGAGAGAATGCAAGTTAAAAACACTTCACTGACTCTGCCGCTACCAGAGACGTAAACGGCGTCCCTACGTCACTCCTCCGCATTGCAAATATGGTAATTTTTACAGGTCGACAGCCGTATTCCAAGACGGCGACGGTGAAATCGCCAAAGTCAAGCTTTCATAACGGCAGCCTACAAACCAATGGGTGACTAGGTTGACTAGGTATTGTTACTATGCTGCTCACCAGGAATGGGCATTGCACTACTTGGAATAAAAACAATGCACTTTTTAGATACATCAATATAACAACACAAAACTCTGGGTGGTAATATTTATAAACCCCAGAGGTAGCAGTAACTAACAGATTTGTTTTACTAATTTGAAGGTGCCATTGCTAATTATTATCAACAGCCTAGAATTTCTGACCAAATATATAATACATTCAATACATTAACCTTTTTTGTTTTTTTTACCAAACTGTCCTTGTTGCAAGAGCCCCAACAAAACAGTCTCAATATGTCTGCTCTTGTAAAAAACTCCAATAACCCTCTATTGTAAGGTCAGATCACTCAGGATTGCTAAGCATTGGAGTAATAAACCTTAAAGTCCAGTCTTTTCTCACTCATGAACTCGTCTTCACAGATATCCTCTTTCTCACACACTCTCCTCAGCTCAAATAACCATGCTCATCGGGGCCCAAAGGGGCATCCATTTTTTCCGCGTTGCCATGACAATCCAACAAGGAGGGGGGGGGTGTTTAGTTTGACTGGTGCAGTCACCTTGATAAATTACCCTCTTATTGCTGCCCGTCTCCCAGGGAATACTGTACACACACTCTGTCTCTCACATTCTCACACACACACACACACACACACACACACACACACACACACACACACACACACACACACACACACACACACACACACACACACACACACACACACACACACACACAGTCCAGTAACTCTCTCTCCCCCAGTGGCTAGCTGTCCAGCTGACACCCACACTCAGATCACTTTACATGCTAATTGGGCGACAAGCCCTTTAACAAATAGCTATTTAATGAGTTCCCTGCAGGGCAGAGGCTGTCTGAGTCTACAGGACGGTGGGCTGCCGGAGCTCCGCGAGGACGGAAACAATTCAGAGGTCACACTGGCTGTGTTGACATGAACGGAGTAACCCGGTCATTTGGTTCTTCTCTGGTGTAGGTCTGGTTCTCTTTAAAAGGGTCACATATAATAAATATGAAGGTTTTGAGAAAAATGTCTCCCAAAAAATGTCTGTTCCCATCTAAACATGATGGAGTTAAATGGAATTTTAAATATTGGTGGTGGAAGCATTGGAAAACGTTTCATAAGTAATGTATCTGTTGCTTTGGATAGTTCACACAGCGCAATGTTTGAGTTTACATTTGGAGTGTTTTTTCTGTCAAACACACGGCCGTTTTGAAGACCGCTGAGCAGCGTGGGCCGTAGATTATCCAGACGACCGGAGACATCGTTTCAGTAAAGACACGCAGCTGTTCAGTGTTTAAAAAGGGGTTTTTTATGTTTGGCAAAATCGAAAATGTACAAATCCGGAGGCGGATATCAAAAAAATCTTGATTACTAAAACCCAAAATACATGAATATCTAGACCCCCATGCCTCCAGAAAGAGCGCCAGGCTCTGAAGAACGGTGGATTTACAACTTCCTGGTCTGTCATGTGATGCCATTGGACCCAAATGGACTTTTCCCATAGACTTACATTGGGTTAGAGAGACCTGAAAATGAGTGACATGGGCGTCTGAGCAGATACAGATGACAAACTAGGCGAGACGAGATAATATAAATCTGGTATGAATGACTTTCCATTCGGGACTCAAAAAAACGTTTTTGTTTTTTTTGGCATAAAATGATAAACTGCCTTGCAACACGATGCCAGATCCCACACCTGTTGTATCGGATATGGATTGTGGCATAAAATGTCAAACGTTATGGTTTAGTTTGAACTTTCACGTCATAAATGACATCTTTTTAGCTCTACTGAATGAAACCAAACCAACATTTGTGCCAATAAAAATTAAACGTTTGTAGATGCTCAAGTATATTTTTACTGAGTCTGTTCAGAAAGAAAAAGGATTAGCAATCTCAGGGTTGTAGAAAAAAAAGAAAAGAAAAAGGATGAAGCGGGTCTGCAGGCTCAGAGTTCTTTCCGGGCCATTTCTCTTTGACCAGGGGGCCCCGAGGCCTCGTCTCCGATCATAAAGCTATCAGCCTCAGAGGGGAAAACATCCTCCACGCTACAGTAAACCAGAGAGGAGGACGGATAATGTATCTCTACCGGCAACCCCTGACAATCATCAATTATTCACACACACACAGAGGCACTCTAGAACCTGAAATGAACACACACACACACACACACACACAATGTACAAACACATACATGTTCAGCCCCATACAGTACATACACTTTGTTTTTTTAAATAAATGATTAGAGTTTCTAAATGGAAATCTCCAAAACCAGATTTTAAGATATTGGTTACATGACTTGCATCTCTGGGCTCATTTCTTTGGGTGCATAATTGTCCAAAAGGGTTGAAATATTTCAGTCAGCTACAGTAGAGGTTTTTACAGCAGTGGCAGTTAATCACAATTAAACAGCGAGGGTTTATATTTCTAGAGACGCCGATGTGCTCCAACATTCAGCCGGCACAAAATGAGAAAATGACTGCAGAACAGGCAGAGAGACACCAATCGAGACACCAACAGTATCAGCAGCGGACCAGAATGCAGTGCAGCTATTTGGACCGTGGAGGAGTGACAAAGTGACGCCGTATACCATCTGCAATAAAGCATACTCTGCTTTATGGTCTGTTTGACTCTAAATGGAGCATCATTTACTAAATGAACATCATGCTGTATTGAAGAAGACTTGAAACTAGAGATTGAGACCATAAACTCATGTTTACAATGTTTACTGAGGGAATAAATCAAGAGAGAAGTAGAGTCATTTTCTCATAGACTTCTATACAACCAGAGGAGTCGCCCCCTGACTTTTAATTACAACCACGTGCCATTCCTCAAAGTGGCATGAAAATTGGATCGGCAATGTCTTAGAGGACAGTATATAGGAGATAGCTAGCTTAATATTTAGAGTCCCAGTGAAAAGGAAGTTAGATTATATTTAGCTTCTGTACTGTGAGTATGAAACGGAATATTTGGATGATGTACAGTCACAAGAGGGATTTAAATCAAATCCTTTGCATTTGATTGGACTGTTAGAAAGTGGGCGGGCTTATGTGATCTAAAATACCGTATTTTCCGCACTATAGGGCGCACTGGATTATAAGGCGCACTGTCAATGAATGGTCTATTTTCGATCTTTTTTCATATATAAAGCGCACCGGACTATAAGGCGCATTAAGCGAAACAAAACAGTCAGTCAGTCAAACTTTATTAAACGTGTTCACAATAACTCTCAACATTGTTCAAACGTTAATGAGCGTATTCACAATAACTATCAAAGGTGAGGGGAACCTCGTCCATGTTGGTGATGTGCTCTGGCCGGATCTTCTTTTCAGTGATCTTGTTTTTGCAGTATGCGCGGAAAGTGGTAATCTTTTGGCAGTTGCTGCGAGACGGTAGTTCGTGTGCGGATGGAGAGATTACGTCTTCTCATAAAACGAAAGCACCAAGAAGGAACGCCTCGAAAGTCATTGATATTCATGTCCCGTGCTAACGCTGTTGCCTTCAGTCGAATAGAGACTGTAGAGACACTTCTACCTGCTGCTCTCTGTTCAATAACCCACTGTTCAATTTTGTCCTCTAACTGTGGCCATCTCGCTTTGTTCCCTCGGAAACTCTGTGTGGTCTTCTTTACTTGGCGCTGGTCATCTTCTTGCTTCCTCCACTTCCGTACCATTGATTCATTAATGTTGAATTCTCTCGCAGCTGCTCTATTCCCATGTTCTACTGCGTGACTGACAGCCTTGAGTTTGAAGTCCGCGTCGTAAGCGTGTCTCTTGACAGGAGCCATGTTGGGGTCCTTATACACACACACTGTAATATGATGGTGAAGCACAGTGTGTATTACTCCGCGACGCTCCTGACTACGGTGGCCGTAATGCTGCATGCGGTGCGGCTTTGTAGTTTACCAAAGTCGTACTAAAACATGTTGACAGAGCGCCGTGTACCACACAAATTCGCTTCGAGGTCAGTAAGCACAACCAGAATTAATCCATATATAAGGCGCTCCGGATTATAAGGCGCACTGTCGTTTTTTGAGAAAATTAAAGGCCTTTAAGTGCGCCTTATAGTGCGGAAAATACGGTAGTTAAAAAAGCAACTTTTACGACTTTAATAAGGTTGATAACACAAGATTTGGAGCGTTCTGATTGCCTCTCAAAGGTTCTCAACATAGCTACGATCCCACGGCCCAGGCTAACAGCGCTAACAGTACAAAATGTTTTATTACTCCACTATATCTTTACATAGACAATAACTGTTTGCTGCATTATTAACGCTCTTAGTGTCCTATGTTGCTCCTTTTAGTGATGCCATCAGACAACGTTTTAAATGATGGAACACATTGTTAAGACAAATCAAACCATCCGAGCTGTCAGCGGTGGCCTGTTTTCATCCTTTTAGAGATTTTACAGTCTCAAACATATGTTCACATGTACAAATGTTATGTTGTTTAGTGAGGTAAGTCAGCACTTTTACAGTTTTACTTTGAAAATAGATTTGTCTTACAGGAGGAGAAGCAGCTTAAAAAGGTGCTTCCCCCTCTAAGTCGGTTAGTCGAGCGAATCTGTCGTTTTGGTCTCAGTCAACTAAGACTTCTATAGTCGGTTAGTAGTTTTTATGCCTTTTTTCATGCTGAATGACATATTCCAAAGAAACTTGAACACATCTGTGGGGAAGACAAGATTTAAAGTGGTGCTTTTGTGTGAATCTTTGTGGAGAAACTCTTTTTATAGATCTGTTAATTAAAATCGACTTAGTCGCCTAAGATTTTCTTTGGTAGAGGAAAGCCCAAGAGATTATATGACATTTTATTGAATGTTGTGCAGTTATAGTGCATTAGCTGAACAAGATACAGAGAGATGAGTGGAATAAGAAAAGAGCAAGAGGGAGAGAACATGACGATATGCTTGGAATTTTTCTCTAATAGGCGTTGAGGAATTTGTACGCTGAATGATATATACGCGAATCATGAAAAAGATGGCGATTCAGAGAAAATTACAGAAAGATTAACCTTGTGCTTGCAACAGGGAACAATTGCAAGAAAAGAGCAATGATGCCGCAGACCAGCACTCTGAATCCTGGGAGTCAAGTGGAGAGTCAAAGTGTGTGTGTGTGTGTGTGTGTGTGTGTGTGTGTGTGTGTGTGTGTGTGTGTGTGTGTGTGTGTGTGTGTGTGTGTGTGTGTGTGTGTGTGTGTGTGTGTGTGATATGAAGTTAAACAGACTACCGGTAAAGAGAGCTGGAAGAAGCATGAAGAGAAGATGCACTGCAACCAACCAGGAATAGCAGATTAAGTGTGAAAACCTGAACACGAATACACACACGTTTAGCACAATCCATCAAATATGTGTGCCCGTTTTTATATACGTGTGAGGACCTTCACACACTGAAACTAAAACCTAAAATTGTTGCTTTTAGTGAGGAGCAGCAGTATGCCGTCACTTTGAAGGATTCCCCTCTTGAATCCATCCCTGATCGTTTGGTCCTAGTATAGAATAATATGAACACACACACGTGGTCAGTGTGTGTACGAGTACTCACAGCCTCTCAGTCCCTCTGGGGATGTTTCTGGGTATGGAGTGGATCCCCAGGCCGTGGCAGTCCACGGTGTTCCCCAGGCAGCTGCAGGGAGCCGGGCACGCCTCCACGCCCCCCCGTCCTGCCACCAGCACCAGGACGCCCCACGCCAGCATCGTCCGCAGCCCAGACTGATGAGCCCTGCCTGGGGCCGCCGAAGCCGCCACTGCACTGGTCCTGCAGCCTCCTGACCCAGCAGGCATCCTGCTCTCCTGCGGCACTCCGCCACACTGCAGAAACCAGCCGACGGATCCTCTCCCCTCCTTCACCATCCTTCTCTCCCTGACCGCCAACACACCACCACCACCACCACCAACACCAGGACAACCCCTCCAAAAGTGGAAGAAAAAAAGGCTTAAAGTCCAATGAGTAGATTGCGTGAAAGAGGCTGAGACAGACAGCCAGGTGAAGTTCAGCTGCAACTTGATGCAAAGCCGGCCAATCGGAGATAAAGACAAGAAGGGGAGAAATAAGACAAGTATATCCTCTTCCTCTTCTTCTTCTTCTTGTCCCTTCAGAGCTTCTCTTCTTCTACTCTCCTGTGTGTTCTCTGCTCTCTCTCTCTCCCTCCCTCCTCTCTCTCTCTCGTGCAGCCGTACAGTGTGTTTGCCTCTCCCCTCCACTTTTCATTGAGTCATTGTGCACTGAACAGTGAGCCACTAGAGAAAAAAAAAAAAAAAAAAAAGAAAAGAAAGGGGGGACTCCCTCACTCCCTCTACTCACACACACACACACACACACACACACACACACACACACACACACACACACACACACACACACACACACACACACACACACACACACACACACACACACACACACACACACACACAGAGCAATCATCCATCAAAAGCTTTTACAAATAACAGCACCGAGACTCCTCCCACCACCCGCCACCCCCCCCCCCCCAGTCACACACACACACACACACACACACACACACACACACACACACACACACACACACACACACACACACACACACACACACACACACACACACACACACAGCAGCACCCGGACACACACACACAGCACCCGGAGTGAACTCACATCTATTCAGTGACAGCAGTAGCAGGAGCCGCCACCTCCAGTGACGGAAGCCTTTTTTCTCTCTCTCTCTCTCTCTCTCTCTTGCCCTCTCCCACTTACCGTCTATCTCTCTCGCCCACATGCGTTTTCCTCCCTTGGGCAAGAAAAAGAGCCCAAGGGCTGCATGGACACAACGAGAAGAGAGAGAGGGAGGAAGAGAGGGACAGAGAGAGAGAGAGGGAGGAGAGGAAATCGTGATCACACTGAAGCATCCGATGGGGAAAAATGTGTGGACAGAAATAGGAGAAAATATTGTACAAATGAATATTAAGATTTTGCACCGGGCTGCAGGAACTTGGGTTGGTTGCGGGGGTGAAAAGGAGGGGTGGTGGTGGTGGTGGTGATGGTGGTGGGGGGGTTTCTTGTGAGACTGGCATAACTGGAATGCCATAAGCTGCCACAGAGCTTACTCAGAGGTCTATTATGAATTCACTGGCAAAGCTCTGAAATTCAAATGGAGCTTCTTTTTTTTTTGATCTCCACAGAAACGCTGGCTTCGGCTTTTGCCATATTACCAAGGAGAAGAAGAAGAAAAAAAGAATCTGAATCATCAGGATGATATGTGGTGGAGGGTGAAAGCTACATTTATACCACTAAAAGAGTTCAGTTGCCTTTTTAAGGATTGAAACAAAACCAGTATGAGTGCAAACATGTCTTCATTATCGCCTAATCCACCTCCAAATGAACCTTTAACCTGAGGATAGTGAAAACTGACTATTTACCAGAGCTCAAAGTGATATTTTCCTATTCTGTCGAATCAATGACAAAATTTACAAGGATAAAAAAACCAGAGAAAATTAGCAAATAGTCTGAACCTTGCAAATGTTTAATTTTTTGCTTTAAAAAATGACTTCTTGCCATTAGTTCGAGTTTTTTCTCACCCTGGAGCTCTAAAAAGAACAGTACGAATGATGAATGGATAGCAGGGTGACGGCGTAAAAGTCCTTTTGTAAGAAGTATAGAATTTTTGGGGGCAATTGTCATATTTAGCACAACATCATCATGTGATCTGGAAAATAAATCATGGGCTAATGTGGAGAATAATTAAGATTCTTGGCTTGATTTGACGATCAACAACTGGAGGGCACAGTTTACCCCGGGCTTTCTATTTACCACCATACATGAGTGATTATTGCTCGTGGCCTCACTTTTTGTCTTCTGCCCCCACGCGCCGGGTTCATTTAACCAAGCGCTCCTCAGAAGGGATGGAAAAACAAATTGGCCACAGGCGGAGCTCCCGGCTGCAGCTGAATGGAATGAGTCATTCGTGGCGATAATCTGCAACAAAAGGAGGGACGAGATGTTGACATCTCCATGGGGTGGACCCCCCCCCTTATATCTGGGGCCATAATAGCCTTCTGGGTGGAGAGGTTGGTGGTGGTGTTGGTGGGGGTGGGGGGGCTTTTACTCCAGACGCGTCTGAATTGATTTCTGGATCGACAGAGCAGATGCTTTGCTCTGAAACGCGTCAATTCACAAAAAGCTTCAGATCAAGTCCCTGAATTTAAAGTCATCTGGCACATAAAAAAAAAAAATTAAAAACTTCTCATCCAACTGACTAGAGAGGACTTTTCTATTGTCAAATCAGCATCATAGTGATAAATATATGATTTGGTTAATTGGATCAATTAAGCCGGCAGAGTAAGTGGGTGTTAAATGACCTCCTGGTGAGACTTTTAAGACACGTTTTCAGCAAACGAAGAAATATTCGTACATCCAACTTGTTTGTGAGAGCAACATGTGGGGGGATATATAAGTAGAACACTGCTTAAGCACTACTTGATTTATTTAAAATTGAATGAAAATGAGTTGACTGTTTTGATTTTTTTCAAGAAAAGTCATTGCCTTTTGTTTGCCTCATTGTTTCATATTCTCAGCTGTGAGAATTTGCTGCTTTTCTCTTGTCTTTCACGACAGTAAACTGAAAGTCTGAGTTTTGGACTCTTGGTCGGACAAAAACAAAACAAGCAGTTTGAAGTTGTCACCTTCGATGACAATGTTAAGACTTTTTTTCTGACTATTATTTCATCAAATGATTAATAAAGAAGATAATCGACGGACAAACCGACAACGAACACATATCTGTTTAAAATTTTAGATTTTTGCAAATTCTGCTTCATTATATTTGCAGTGTTTTCAGTTGCACTCAGACTAAAGGCCATAAACAGACTTTAGATCAAGCCTCCTGAAACAAACATTTAAAGATGCACAACTCAAAATGACTTCAGATCATGATTACCTAAAGAAGAGAGATGTGTGTATTTAACATCACAACAAAGTTAACCTCGGTGAAATGTTCTTTTACTGTGCAACTACCTCAAAAATGTCATTTACGGCTGGGCATTCTACCACTAATCAATGATCATTTTGTCGTCCTGTTGATTAAGCAATAAACTGGACCTGAATAAAAGCATTAACCCTGTTTCACTGCAGGTGAAAACCCAACAGCCCTAATTTATGAACCTGTCAAATCAGATATGAGATCGTCCCATCGTGCTAAAACGTTTTGCCTAACTGATCTTGTCGTTGTTCTACGTTAGAGATCGAGTGTTCCTTTAATGGATTACAAGTAGAAGTAGGCTGCTAATCTGGGAAATCTGAGGAATCACTCTGCCTGCACTGCTGAATCCCTACCAGCTCCTGGGGACACCTCGCTGGCTGAGCCTGACCTCTGACCTTCCTGGAGTGGGGGGGAGAGAGAGAAAGAGTTTCTCAATGGGTACCTATAACATATGATACAACTATCATTATTATCATTGTTATATAAGGATAAATAGAAACTGTCAAGATGGGCAGCAGAGTAAGAGTCAATTAAAAGGCCAACATAGTATAAAAACACTAGCAGGGTATTCTCTACACCTCTGGGTTGTTTGATAGCACCCTCTAGTGGGCAAACACGAACAGTGCATGTGTGTGAAGCCTTTGGGTACAGAGCAATTACACTTGAAAATATAACAAACAAAGAATAAAATCAATTGAAACATTCATTTAAAACAGACTCGGTATGAAACATCAAAAGTTTTTAATCCAAAGCGGAAGGTTCGCCAAGGAATCCAATGAACTGTACAAGGGTGACTTACTTTACACTAAAATACAAAAACAAAAAAACAAAAAGGTTATCACAGATTAAACCAGACGTGCAACACTCACAGATGAGTTCATCATGACCAATTAGACGGACAATTTATTTTTAATCACCCTTAAAAGCAAATTAAAAGTTTTCCACGTCTCAGTAATAAAGAAATAAGGTGCAACTAATCATTCATGTTAGGTTTAAATGAAGTTAATTCCACCCACAATTCAGTTGTTGGCACAGCGTACAGAAGAACTCATCCGTGACAGAGATCAGTAACTAAATGTTTCACATTTATGTAGTAGAGAAAAACGAAGACACACAGACAGATTTGAAAATAAACAAAAAAAAGGCTGAAAGGGACTTTTTGTGTTTCAAATATAAAACAACATCTCCACATCATACAGAAAGTAACAACTCTCTTCTGAGTTACAAAAGTAATATAAAAAAAATATGAAAAATAGTCAATGTACCAAAAACATTTTTGTTTCCCAAACAGTAATAAATACAACACAATCCAATTAAGCTTTCCTTTAAAAACAGGTTTGTAAAACTTCAGTCTTTTAACTGATAATGATGAGATTCATTTAGGAAAAAAAAAAAAAAGGTCCTTGTCAAATGGACAAAGTAAAAAAAATGTTAATATACTGTAAAAAAACAGCAATAAGAGGTAAGGTGTCATAGTGACATGTCAGTCACGGTCAATCACTTTCAACAAACCCATCGTTACGACGTCCGCGACACTCTCAAAAACAGGATGCAGCAGTAACACATACTGGTTCTGGTGCATCCGTCCCACGCTACACAACAGACTGAGCAGAAGTCAGATAAGTCAAACCGAGAAGAGTAAAGCTGAAGGAACAGGGGGAAAAAAGTCCCAAATATTTAAAAAAGGGGGCATTAAGTAAATTTTCACTTTTTGAAAACACACAAAAATGACAATGCATCAGTGTTTTTTTGTCACTTTTTACGTACTTGTTCTTTTTGAGATATATTCAGATTTGAATCACGATTTTTGTAATTTTAGACTGTATTTAGTTAGATTTTATTAGATTAGACATACTAGACCTTTATGCTGAGATTGTTACATTCCTCCCGTAAAATTACGACCCTTTACTCGCACAAACAATCTTAAAAACAAGTCGCTTTCTGCGTCTAACCCGATTAAATAGTTCGGGACGATGCGCATTAAATTCCACATTAATAACTGTAACAGGATTAAGTTTTATCATAATGTAAATAAAACAGAAACAGGTGACACTGCCTGACTTTAAGTTCCTTTCTTACTTTACTCAGACTCGTGTTTTACCAAGAGTGGCCTCCTCTTAACACGGTTCTCCTCAGATATACGAGAGCACATGAGGAGCTGACTGCAACAGATTTCTGCTCATTCCAACCAGCGTAAATTCATACAAAAAGGAAACTTTCATTTAAACCATCAACACAACAAATCTTCCCACCACGTGACCCCTTCCATCATCCAGCTGAAGAAAAAAGTTAAAGTAAAATAATATGTATTAAACATGTATTGTTTATGATGAAAAAGGAGATCATCAAGGAAATCCTGTTTTTCATTTCAGGATGAAGGATTGGAAAAATAAAGTGACCTGCTCTCTGATTCTGCATCAGCAGCACAACAAGGAGAAATAATCATCAGATAACGAAAGAGTTACAACACATCGTACCAAAAAAAACACAACATCCCCATTCCTAAATAAAGACAACAGCAACCTGTACAACATGTATACGTGTCCCACACTCTACAGCAGACTGTTAGTGGTCATAGGTTCTGATACAGTAGCTACTAAAACAAGTTTCAAGTGAAGCCAAACCAAAGCAAAGGCCCTGCTTACTGTTTGCTTTTAGGTTATTCACATTAAGGTAGAGCTAAGAATCGGCCCCAAAGTTTAGACTTTATTAGACATTTTTTTTTTATAATGCTTTAGCAGTTAAAACATGATGTTTCAGCAGATCATTTAGGTCCTAGATGGTTCTGTTATATCGAGGTTATTTAACGTAATTATTGTATCTACTGACACCCATTCACCAAAATAAAAGAATCATCTCTGATTCAAATAAAAAAAATAAAATAAATTCTGCTGGCAGAAAGATTCCAATGTACCATAGACACCAGAATTCATTTGGTAAAAAAAAAATTAAGAGGGCTATTAAAAAGAGAAATTTGCATTCTGGTGCGACTCATATTCTCACAAACCAAATGCCTTTTTTGGGCATTGTTTAAGAAAAAGTGTGGCTGATCAATTATTATAACTTAACTGAATCAGGCGTTAAAAAAATATTCTCCATATTGATACATCATTTTATTATCTGAAGGCTAAATAATAAATCAACGGCAATGAGAGGGAATATTTTGGAGGCATTTCTGTAAATAAAAAAAAAACTGATTTAGCTTATTAGATATCCTATCGAGGTCATAACTGTTTCGTGTGAATCGGAGCAGATTCAATATTACATTGAGACCATCTGGAGGATTTATTCACACACGGTAGCAGTTTGTCAAACTCACATCTTGACGGATGTCCAGCGGCGAGTTCCTGCCTTTGGTTTGGTCGCTCTGGCGGCGGCTAAAAGCTGCTGTATTTTAGTCACAGTAAAAAAAATAATAGACGTACTACGATGATAAACAGGAGGAATAATTACATTAATACTGCCCAAGCAAGTCCCGTCCGAGACGAGGAGGAGTTTTTATTACAGTGAGATCTCCTGAGAAGGAGAGAAACACATCCTGGTCACACAGAGAGAGTCCTGCCGAGAGACGAATGGAGGGAGGGAGGGAGGAGAGAGAGAGAGAGAGAGAGAGAGAGAGAGGTGAGAGGCACGCATAAATTAATGAATTAAATCCTAAATCTTTGTGAGAAAAAGATTAAACATAATGCAAGTCTATGTCCTGTGCAAAGAAAACAATTTGAGAAAAAAAATGTCTATTGATGTCTATATTCAGCTGTTTCTTGATTCTCAAATGTATTTTTTGTTATGAAAAATTCAAGTTTCTAATTAACACAAAAACATGTATTTTTAAAGTCCTGGTTTACATGGAATGAATGAATTTACAAAACTAAGACAAAAAGCTTGGTTTTACACATTGTTTGGTAAGACATAAAAAAAAAAAAAAAGTGTCACGTTTTCATGCCTCTAAATGTATGAGCAGTATTTGGACAGGGTTTGTTTCTTGGGCCGGGTAACGGTGTCATACCTTGGAAACCTTCAGAGCTTTGTCCTTCTTGAAAGTGAAGTCTGGGTTTTTTACCACCAGTCCAGCTTTCCCCAACACATGACCATTCAGTGGGCTGTTCACCTACACAAACACAAACACAAACACAAGATGAAATGTCGGGTGATTTTTGTGGAATTTTGTGGCAGCAGAAAAAAAAAAAAAAAAAAGAGTAGACTTTCATTCAGACACATTCAGGGCTCAACACTCACTTTTAAATGTGGTTGCCGGGCGTCAGCTTTTGTTTGTCGTTTTTAGTCCCCTTATATTTTGAGTAATTAAGATACTAAACATCAGCATAATAATGAAGATTAGTCATTTTTAACATGATTTACAGTATAATTCTCCATCCAGCTCAAAAACGTCCGAATACTTCGCCTCACGAGACTTCGAACATTTCCTTTTTTTTTTTTCGTTCAACTTCATCTGGTTCTTTGCCCGTTGAATTAGTTTCCACATTTGTTTGTGTTGCTGACGGGTTAGTCGAACTTTCCCCACACGCAGTTGTCTCTAAAACCGATGCCTCTGCACACAGGAGTCTGTAGACAACCGTCTGTATCAGTAATAATTAAAATATCACTAATTCAACAAATATTTTAAATATATTGGTCGCCAACGGCAACCCTAACTGTCGAGCGCAAAATAATCTCAATGCCAAGGAAGTAGATAACACAAAGCCAACGAGAGGAAAAAGCACAACTGAAAATATAAAGTGCATTAGACATTCTCTAAAAGGACTTACCCCTTGCAGGATGACGTTCTCTTTTCCGGGTTTCCTTCCTGCCCTGGTGACGATATCAGGGGAGATGTGGCGGACCCGCCTCTCCGCTGTCAGCTGCTCACCGCGAGCTTTGCGCTGTTAGCAGAGCATCAGAGGGGGAAAAAGGAAACAAACGGTTCGTTGTGTTTAAGTTTAAGTGAGAGTGACAGTTGTGTGGCTCTCAAAACAGGTCGGGTATACCCAGATATTAAAAAGCCCTGACCCTCGCATCACCTCTTGATAGGCTTTGAATTTGAACATATAAAGATTGGCATATTTCAATATATTCAATTTCAGATTTTCTTTGATCTACGTCACTAGTAGGGCTGTAGTCAACCAGAGGATTTCTTGATGTCAAAAGATTATTTAAACAGCTTTCTAACTGCTGAAATATTCAACCTGATGAGCCGCGCTGTACAATTCTGTTAAATTAGCTTTTTCGCTACATTTTGAATATCGTTTGCCCTGATTTTTTGTTTAATTCACTGAAAAACTGTCTTTGTGAGTGGTAAATAATAAAATACATCATTATCACAGACCAACAAGAACGACCAGAATTGCTCCTCAGTGTCGGACCAACAGTCGGGAGTTTCTAGCAAGCCAATGTTTCGTATTTGTGAGGCTAAAACATCCATCTAAAACTTGAATCACTCTTCATTACGGCTCATGGGACTTTTGAACTTCTCTGAATAAAGAGACCTAAGTATGCTGACAGGAAAGCAATCCTTAAAGGCCTAACAGGACCAAATAGTTGGTGAGTGATTCATGAGGTGAAGTAAAACCACCAAAAATGACTCTAACGCAACTAATGCTCTGACTTTGACTTCCATGTTCTGTAGGTTACTGTAAATGAAATGTGGAATAAATCAGGTTCATTTCAACTTTCAGATTGTTTGGTACCTTGATGAGGCCACCAAAGGAGCGGGACCGCGGATGTTTCTTGCCGGGAGCCGGAGGCGCCTGGTGGTTCTCATTAGTCGGCGTCCCTGAGGTCGTCTGCTTGACTAACTGCACATTGGACAAAGAGAACATCGCTTACATTTAATGTTAAAAGACAAACAACACAAAAACTCTAAAGCAAACTGACATCGGGTTAGTTCTACAGCAGAAGGAGCTCGGCGTCTACATTTATGTTTTTTTCTCAGACGGTTAAAAGGTGAAACCTGTCGGACGAGTTTCTTCTTCTTGGCGGAGTCCGGCATGTTGTGGTGGACGTGTCTGAAGAGCTCCTTCAGAGCCTCTTCTGTGTATTGCTGAGCCGGTGATTGGCACTGCTCCTGAGAGCTGGCCCCCGAACAGCCGTCCTCTTCAGGGGCAGCGCCGTCCGCTGAGCCGGGGAGCTGCTCGCCGCCAGCAGCTCCAGATCGTCCTGAGTGAGGAGAGACGGCAAGTCAGACACTCTTTTAATTGGTGTTTTCCACATTTTTAACGGGAGTTTCTCAAACTGTTTCAACATGGTTTTTTTTTTCATCCTAAATATTATTGAAGTGGGCATTTGCGAGCAGCAGGGAAGAGTTCACACTTGTTAAAATTTAGCTTGTAGCCAGGGATGACACCAAATGAGCTAAGAACAGAGAGCACACTAGGTTTATATTAGGGCAGAGATGCAAGTCATCTGCATAAAGTGATACCATCTGCTCAAGGCCGACCCTGGTCACACCAGTGATGTGAGGGTTGGGTCGGAGTGCAATAGCGAGCGGCTTAAAGTGGCCCTATTATGCCTTTCCACTTTTTCCCTCTCCTTTAGTGTGTTATATATATTTTTTTACATGTAAAAGGTCTGTAGAGTGTAAAACCTGGAGTCCACGCCTAAAAGGAGTCCCCCCCCAGAAGCTCCTGAGCTGCCTAAAACGGCTCCATTGAATTCTCTCCTTCACTTCTGTAACTTTATGAGATCATAATGTTCCGGAAGTCACGTAAAACTCCTTAATTTGTTAAAATACACCAAACACTACCACTGTTCCTACATATTTCACTCTCTTTTTGAAAAGAAAAAATGCTACCATTTTAATTCATCAGATTTAACATTATTATTATCTTCCCCTAAAACTGCATTTGATTGGAAGTTTAGAGGAAAAAAAAGGAAGGGAGTTAATACAATGAAATGCCATTTTAAGAGGAGTGGTAAGTGAGGACAAACTGCTTCCCTCCACTAACCTTGGTCTGCAGAGTTTTGGTCCCAGTGAAGTGCATTCTGGCATATTCCCGCAGGTAGACTGGAGCCTGAACCACACACAGCAGACACAAGTCACTCAACCACTGTATTATCCATTAAACTCGTCACATATTGTGTTTCTAGAGCCCAGTTAGTTTCTGTGCTTGACTCTCAAGAGTATCTGCTGACTTTTATCATCTGAAAACAATATAACTAACCTAGTTTAATATCTAAATGTTTGATTGTTCCGTCGTGTGTATTGACAATAATCACCCTGAAGAGTTTCTGCGAGTGTTTGATGAGGAAGGCCATGCTGTTGTTCAGTTTCTTCAGATTGTCTTTCAGGTCAGTGGCTGTCATCTGGAGCAAGAGAGAGAACAGGAGTCAGAAAAACAACTTAAACACTCTATGGCCGATATCTCCAAATAAGGAAAATCACAATAAATCGGTTTAGACTGATAAATAGCACTACAGGTAAGAAGCAAAATATGTATTTCTGATTTTGGGCTGAACTGTCGCTTTAGGTGACATTGTCTACAAGGATAGCGTATTAGAATAGAGCAATGTTCTGTAAGCTGGATGAAAAATTGTTACGGCTCCCCCCTCGCGTTTCGGCACGCATGTTAACCACTGATTAATTACACAGTTTCACGTTAACCATCACAGTGTGACATAAAGTTTTACTGACGATCGTTATCTGCAAATATTCAGTAAAATATGAGATCAGGACATCAGCTTTTATGCTTTTCTAGTCTCTGATATTACATTGTAAACAACCAATCTGAGTTTAATTCAACAGGAGAGCTAGTAACGTTAGCACTAACGGCTAACAAACGGAGGTTCCGTTCATTTACATTATGATGCGTTCAGGCTCTGATCAGTGAAAATTAGAATTGGGCAAAGGTAAATTATAACATTATCATGATGTGTTCACATGTAATCATGTACAATTGTTGTTATGGCTTGTTTACACTAAGCTCTAAGCAGCTTATGATATACCATTAAAACTACTAAGATTTATTTATTTTTTTCAAATCATTTGAATTGTATTTTTATGAACAAAGAAAAACTATGGATGAATAAAACAAAGTAAAAGGATAATATTTAGGATTTTTGATGGTTTACAGACTTCATAGTGGTGGAATGATTTTTGGGACGGTGGCCGTTGCGCCACTAATAATTGTAGCAAAAATATTCTCTCCCAAATTGAGCGAAACCGTCTTCAGCCATGATTTTGTCATATGTTACAAGACCCTGGTCCTTGCACCCTCATTATGTTGTTATAAACTACAAATCTTACATGTCTGGGCCAGACGACATGCGGCGCAAACATGAGCGCCAGGTTGGAGGCGGACATCTTGTTCTTGTCCTGCTGCCTGGCAGTGTGGTAGAGCAGGTCCAGCAGCAGTTTGAGCAGTGAACGGTTGGCCTGAGGTAGCAGCAGGAAGAGAAGCTGCAGGGCCTCTATTTGACGCTCCTTGTTGGGTATCGCTGTCTTGTTGCCGTGTTCGTCAAACAGAGTCATATCTGGAGGCGGGACATGGGTGGAGGAAGTGGATAAGTCATGGATAAACTTACTCAAATCACTACAAAAAAAAAAAAGAAGAGCTGCCTTGTTCCTCCTGTTAAGCAATTGTCCATGACAAACAATTTTGCACTGAAATTTAAAAAAGGAATTAATGAATTGAATGTCTAGCTTTCGTTGCTGCTACTCTAAATTTTTGACTAAAACATGACATTGGAATACTATAGTGTTTATTGTATCGTCCAGTATTTGTTTGTGTATTCATACCAGCTATCTTAAGGTGTGCGTGGAAGTGTCTGTGTGTGAGCAGGGGCTCGGGCAGCTCTCCCAGGAAAGTCTTGAGCAGCGTGGCCACGTCATTGGGGTGGAAGTCTCCACACCTCAGGTCGACGTCGACCCCGCTGTTGAGGAGCTCCTTCAGGGTCTGCTGCCGAACACTGTTCCCCGGCACCCGAAATAGACCCTCAACGTGCAGATCTGAGTGTGTAAGAGCAGGTCGGTATCAGCACGTAAAAAAGTTAAAACATCTGATATTTTCAAAACATTTTGGTCTAATTTAGACTAATTTAGGCTTACTCATTCTTGGCATTTGTCTTTTTTTATTCCAGCTAAAGCTCAAACATCAGGGTTGTTGATGGTTTAAAAGCAATCACTGTATTATTCGTCAAAGAACATTTTGTTCTTTCTTTAAACACCAAGAAGTCGTCACTGACATTTGCTTCTGATAGTCACAGCATTGAGGATGTAAAAACAACTCTTCTTCTGTTTTTACTGAATGACTCACTTTTGCTGAGGTACTCAATGAGCTGGTAGATCTGGGCAATGCAGCTCTCTGTCAGTGGGGTTCCAAAGACAACACCTTTATCTGTGAAAATAATAGGAGGAAATGAGAGTGAGTGATACCATTAGGTTACTGTAAGAGCGCATCCATTTCTGCCACATTTGCATTACAATAGATGAATCTCATCACAAACAAAAGACAACATAGGTTTAAAGCTGATATTAACGCTAAGAACAAGGCCGATGACATTTCATACATCCTGTTTAAGTACGTATTGGCACACAAGATCAAACAGGCTACAAACATAACAGGTAGCCACATCTCTTGGTGTGCTTAATGTCAAAATTGTGTAGAAAAACGAGGGGGGGATATTCACTGAGGCTGTTGCTGGTGGTTATTCTAAATGTCACCTAGTTGACCTCTGACCTTTGCGCTTGAGGAAGTTGAAAGAGCGAAAGAAGCCTCCATTTCCCCCCGTCGGGGTCTTAGGGCTTTCCTCGCCAAGGAGCTGTGCGAACTCTGTCCCGGGAAGATCAATAAGGCGAGTGATGTTACTGAGCACCAGTTCCAGGAAAACATCGGGGTTCTCATGGCGGAGTTTTTCCACAAAGAAGTCCGGGTTGAAGATGACTGGTGGTCGGCCAGCGCGAGAGCCGCCCGGTGATTCCTCATGATTGATCACCATACTGCACACTGTTCCTCTGAGGGGGAGACGCAGGGCGATTATTATTGGAGAGGACTTCATACACCTGATAATACAGTAATCGTGAGGTTAAAAAAAACAACACAGGCTTCTTAGTTTTAAAAAGGTGGTTGCTCAATGGATTTGTGTATGCTTCAACAACTAGTGGTTCTAAATAATTAGACATCTTTGATCAACTTCCACATTCATTAAATTGTGTATACACAGAAAACATGTTATGTCAAATAGCCAAAGATGAAATAACCCTGATGACATCGGTAGAAGGCGTATATTCCTCAGACTTTAGAAAGCTGCTCCCATAGCCACAGACGACATCATACAGCTGCTTCCACAGGTTGCAGGACTCTTCATGACGTGTAAATCTTCATAATGCCATTTTAACCTTATCTTCAACAACGTCGTCTATAGAGCCAACACAACAGCATTACTGTCTACAGCCACAACAACGACCACAGAGTAGAAACGACACCTCGCACAATTTCAGCAAAGTTTGACCATCATAAGATAAACAAAGACAGGATGTGATTCAGGGCTTATTAATATTACGTTCATGCCTGTAACGCAATTGAATAAATAGGAAAATATAGGGAAAAATAGGAATAAATAAATAGGGAATAAATAGGAAAATAAATAAGAAATAAATAGGGAATGAATAGGAAATAAATGGAAATAAATAGGAAATAAATATATAGGAATAGGAAATAAATAGGAATAGGAAATAAATAGGAAAAGGAAATAAATAGGAAAAAAATAGGAATAAATATATGGGAATAAGTGGGTAGGAATAAATAGTGGGAAATAAGTGGAAGTAGTGGGAGGAAAGTGGGTGGGAGTAGTGGGAGCAGTAGGAGTAGTGGGAGTGGGAGCAGTGGGAGTAGTGGGAGTAGTGGGAGCAGTGGGTGGGAGTAGTGGGAGCAGTGGGAGTAGTGGGAGCAGTGGGAGTAGTGGGAGCAGTGGGAGTAGTGGGAGCAGTGGGAGCAGTGGGAGCAGTGGGAGCAGAGCAGTGGGAGTAGTGGGAGCAGTGGGAGTAGTGGGAGTAGTGGGAGCAGTGGGAGTAGTGGGAGCAGTGGGAGTAGTGGGAGCAGTGGGAGCAGTGGGAGCAGTGGGTGGGAGTAGTGGGAGCAGTGGGAGTAGTGGGAGCAGTGGGAGTAGTGGGAGCAGTGGGAGCAGTGGGAGCAGTGGGTGGGAGTGGGAGTAGTGGGAGCAGTGGGAGCAGTGGGAGCAGTGGGAGTAGTGGGAGTAGTGGGAGCAGTGGGAGTAGTGGGAGCAGTGGGAGTAGTGGGGGGCAGTGGGTGGGAGTAGTGGGAGCAGTGGGAGCAGTGGGTGGGAGTAGTGGGAGCAGTGGGAGTAGTGGGAGGGAGTGTGGGAGCAGTGGGAGTAGTGGGAGCAGAGCAGTGGGAGTAGAGTAGTGGGAGCAGAGCAGTGGGAGTAGAGTGGGAGTAGTGGGAGTAGTGGGAGCAGTGGGGAGTAGTGGGAGCAGAGCAGTGGGAGTAGTGGGAGTAGTGGGAGCAGTGGGAGCAGTGGGAGTAGTGGGAGCAGTGGGAGTAGTGGGAGCAGTGGGAGTAGTGGGTGGGAGTAGTGGGAGCAGTGGGAGTAGTGGGTTCATCCCACAGCACTGCATCATTAACATGAAGCTGAAGCAGATGAATGAAGCTGAGCCAACAGATGACGTGCAACGTAACGTAACGTAACGTAAGATGACGTCACAGCGGAAGACGCCGAAGCTAGGCTAACAGTGCTAACGCCTCCTAAAGCTAACGCAGGCTGATGATTCCGACCAAAACAAAACCAAATAAACACGTTAACAGATACGCACAGTGCTGCAGATAACTAACACAATGCCCGTCGTTATGGTAACGCTACGTAGCTGACGTAAGCTACGTAAGAGTGACAGCGCTCACAAAACGTAACCTACGTTCACCAGTTTTAGATGTCTAATGTTCAGCTTTAGCCGTGAGTGATGCTACTAGTGTGTGACTGTAGATAACATGAAATAAAAAAGGAATAATGTTCGTTCTTACCTTCTACTGTGCGTGTTTTCGTCAACATCTTTACCCGCAGCCATGTTCCGTTTGAATCCTCCGCTGTTGTCCTTCAGGCCCCGCCCACCTCGTCAGCCATTGGTTCGTTTGTCGAATGTCTCTCACTGTGATTGGTCGGTTTGAATTCAGCAGCCTTGTCAATAGGAAGTAGTTTGTAGTTTATAGTTTATAGTTTAGTTTATTTGCACAATTGAAAAATATAAAAAACACAACATTGATAAATTATATTACAGTGCAGGAAGAGGCAGAAAGCCCACTGGGCTTATTTGAAGCCTCCACCTATATAATATTTTTAAAAATAACAATACTATAACAAATACAAAAAGAAAATACATAGTACAAGTTGTATTCAACTAAAAACATGTTAAAGTTTGGGAATGGCTTCAGATCATCTTGCCTTATGTGTGTGAAATGTGTCATGTAACTCAAAGGTTTATTATTGTGACATTCTAATTAAGTGATAACATCTTTAGGTGTAGTTGTTATAAAATGTTCAGTCTGGTTATGAACAAACATCTATCTTTTCAAAACACAAATGTGAAGGGGCAGTGACAAAGCAAATTAATAAGTGTGTCTGGCTCAGTTACATTACATTACATTACAGTCATTTAGCAGACGCTTTTATCCAAAGAGACTTATAATAAATGTATTCAACATAGGTATTCAAGAGAACTACTAGTCACCAGAAGTCATAAGTGCATCTCCTTTCTTAAACAAGCATCTAAGAGCATAAACCAGAGCAAAAGTACAGAAACAAACTAGTATGAACACAATAAGTGCAACAAACTAATACGAATACAATAAGTGCAACAGACTAATACGAATACAATAAGTGCAACAAACTAATATGAATACAATAAGTGCTAAGTGGAAGGCTCAGGGTAGTAAAGTTGTATTCAACTAAAAACATATTAAAGTTTGGGAATGGCTTCAGATCATCTTGCCTTATGTGTGTGAAATGTGTCATGTAACTCAAAGGTTTATTATTGTGACATTCTAATTAAGTGATAACATCTTTAGGTGTACTTAAAATGTCCAGTCTGGTTATGAACAAACATCTCTATATCTTTTGAAAACACAAATGTGAAGGGGCAGTGAAAAAATTCACAATTGTGTCTGGCTCAGTTCCACAAAAGGTGCATTTAAAATCCATGTCAACAAATATGGAAATTATGATGTAACATGAGTAAATGTTATGAAACATATAAGTGGAAGCGGAAAAAAACATGCTTTGGACGAGTTTGTAGTATTTAATTGTGAATTGTGAATGATTTAAATATAGATAGATATATTGCTTTATTGATTGTTGCAGCAGCTCAACTACAGTGAAACAGTTAATAAATAAAGCAGATTATACAATAAAAATACAAATAATAAAATTAATAAAATGAAAAGCTTTCCCTTTGTAAATCATATCAGTTAAGTTCTGACTTTCTTTCCCCATGTTTCTTGGTATATAATAGTTCTTAACTTTATCCAACAAAATTTATCACTAATAATTATGAAAAGAAAAAAAAAGCTTCACATAAAACAGCTTCTTGTTTACATGTTTACTTCTTGTTTATGTGAATAAGTATTTTACCAGTTGTGGCTCCTCCTTCTGGCCAGAATAGGTAGTGAAGTTCTGAGAAGGTCACATGGGTTTATAGGAATTGAATCACTGTACTCTATACTGTATATGATTGTATTTCATGACCTTTTGTGGTCTCTTGAAGATGAATCCCACTGACTTCAACGATCACCTGACTTTTCCTCTAGAGATGATCATGAGTTGACTCCCTTTCATTTCCATAAACTATATTTTCAGTAGTTGATGCATTGTTTGCAAAACATCTGCAAGATTGACTTCATCATTGCGGCTTATGTATTTACAGGCATCGACGTGTTCATGCTCATTTAAAACATTAATAGGAAGGAAGCAAGGTCGGTTTTAAACAGCTTGATAACGTTTAATGTAACTGTGCCAACCACAGAACACACAGGCCGACTTCAAGACCACATCCTCCTTTTTACTGTAGACGTGTTCATGATGTTTCTGATCTACCTGTTGATTCAACAGAGAGGAGCAGCTATGAGTTCAACAGCAGCAGCCAGTGGATTTGTCGTCTTCCTTCTCTCTGTACAAGGTACTGTACATCTACATTTATATTATGAGGCAGTTAGCGCACCTCAGAAAAACAGAGGAAGTTGTGTTTTTAGTTAATAAACTGATTTGAACTTATAGTGGTGAGAACCCTTCAACAATATATTTATATTGAAGTCTTTACAGGACGACCAACAGAGAGCTGTTTCTAACACCAGCAGAATCAGTAACATTATAAACATTATAGACTGAAGAGTTGTGCACCATTAAAACAGTAAATTTGTGTATATGTGGAGTTTCTGATCTACCTGCTGATTTAACAGAGAGGAGCAGCTATGAGTTCAACAGCAGCAGCCAGTGTTTTTGTTGTCTTCCTTCTCTCTGTACAAGGTACTGTACATCTACATTTATATTATGAGGCAGTTAAAATAAACAGTATGTAGGAATTTGCGACTTTTAGCAGTGAGGTTGCAGATTTTAGTTGCTTTTTTTCTCTTTGTGATTGCTTTGCCTCTTTGTAGTCTTTTTGTATCTCTTTGTAGTTGTTTTATGTTTCTTTATAATCATTTTGAGTCTCTTCCTGGTTGGTTTGTGTCTCTTTGAGTGACAATTTTTAGGCTCCTCACAGGCCCAGAGGCCTTATGACAAACCATGTAGGTGATCTTCCAACCAATCACTATTAGACTCTGGTGCAACAACGCCAAAACTTGAACCTTCAATAGTTTCCCACCTAATTACACCCAAGAAGCAGAGAGCACTGCTGCCAGGATCCGAACTCTCTCTCTCTTTTTTCTGTATTTATATTTGCAGATTCAGGGAGTGTTACACTTAATTAATACACTGTCAGATGCTGCAAAGTCAGATTTGTTTTGTTTTTAGAAGAGCAAATTTAACTTTTGGAAATGTATTTCACATCTGAAGTGTGTGTTTATGTCGACTTTTGAAAGCCATTTCCTGTCAATTGCTTAAAAATAGCAATCTGTCAGTGATCTGTTATTTTCATATCACACTATTGGCCAACGTGTCAGTTTCCTGCATTTATCTACAGTTTCCGTTCACGCTCTGCAGCAGCCTGACCACACAGCAAAGCAGACTCTTTAATCTTTAGCTGTTTTAACTCGTTTACTGTGTTTAAGTTGACAGTTTCAATACATTACTGTTCCTTCCAAGTGCAAAGATCATGTGTACATCGTTGACTGTTTCTTTACTTTATAAATCATTGCGAAACTCAATAATTTGCATATTTCTGCATACCTCTGATCACTTAAGCACGAACCAGAAACATTAAAACTTGTTGTACAGTATAAACCCATTTTAAAAAACAGACAAAAGTCCGAGCAAAGAAGAACTATATAAGAACAAAGTCTTAGTTTAGATAAAACTGCAGTAAAACAGTTTTCTAAAGTTTGCTCCACCTCCCAAAAACAAGTTGTTGCTATAAGATTATCTTTGTCTCACACTGACTTAAAGTGGGATGTTTTAAGGAACGTAGCTTCACACACTGAAGCACCTTCACTACAAATGAGAGTCTGTCCTCTGATGTTGTTCTGAGTCTGACTGTGGTTCCTGATGTGCTCTGTGTTACAGTGATACAGAGTGAGGATGGCTGGGGAGTGACTTACACTCCTACTGAGGTCTGTGCTGTAGAAGGATCAACAGTGGAAATACACTGCAACTACACATACCCATCTAGAATACAGCACAGTGATATCAAGGAAGCATTCTGGTTCAAACAGAAAGGTGGTGAACCTGTGGATCTGAAAACAGACTCTGAGTATTCAGGTCGTGTGCAGTACAGATGTTATGTGAAGAAGTGCACTCTGACTATTACAAACCTGAGAAAGAATGACTCAGCTGTTTACAAGTTCAGGTTCGGGAGAAACCAACCACGAGAGAAATATACTGGTTCACCTGGAGTCACTTTGTCTGTCACAGGTAACATTAATAATTTAATTCACATGTTAATAATCTCCAAATGTTCAACATCTAGAAAACTAGAATATAAATGTCTTGTGTGAATGTTGACAGTTTAATAAAATAACATTCCTGTTCCTTCTTCACAGATCCAGGTCTCCAGGTGAAGGTGATCAGATACGATCTTACCCGGTCGTTGCTGGAGTGTAACAGCAGTTATGTTCTGCCTGATAATCCTTCCTACATCTGGTACAAGAATGGACAGCACATCAAGACAGGACCATCTTCTTATTACGCCAACTTTGGTTCTGCAGACAGCTACTCCTGTGCTGTAAGAGGATCTGAGAATCACTGTTCTCCTCCAGTGTGTAAGTTTACTCCACTGTGTCAGCCTGTGGAGGTTTAAGACCATTTCATATGGCGGCACCAGTCTGGTACTGAATGAGAATTTATGGTTACCAAAAATAATAAGCACATCTGTTACAAACCTCAGGAGGTAGAGGAGTCGTCTACTGATCGGTTTGTGTTGTATTGGAGTTAATTTAACATGTTTAACTGAGACAGAAGGCGGACTATCATTTCTTTTAAAATTGATTTTCCAGGTTCTCAAATTTATTTAAAATTATTAAAAAATTAATAAGAGGATTTTTTTATTACCCCAGAAACGAAACTCAAGTTTCACCCTCCACCTCCATTATTTAATACATCTGTTTGGTAGACTCGGCAGAATTTTTTACAAAACATAACTATGAAGTGATCTTCCAGCTGGGTGTAAGAAACAATCAATAACTCCCTACAACAGCTAGAACTGAGCTAACGACACAACCAGCATCTAAAGAGAAGAATGTTGATGAAGATTACAAATGATTAAAGGCTTGTTATTCTCAGTTTCCACCAGCAGGAGTCTCACCTGTGACAGATCCAGGATCAGCACTCTGGACAGCTGCTGTGATAAATAATAGGGACAGTCTGAAAGACAAAAAGAGAAATATATATTAAAATAGTAAATTGTCTTTGATAACATTTTATATAATCTTTAAGTATGTGTATTCATTTCTCCTCCAGATGCTCCAAAGCTTCCCTCTGTGTCAGTGAGTCCCTCTGATGAGATAGTGGAGGGCAGTTCAGTGAATCTGACCTGTAGCAGTGATGCTAAACCAGCAGCTACATACACCTGGTACAAGAAGAATGGATATTCATCGTCTCGTCGTCTCAGTAAAGAACCTCAGCTCGTCTTCAGCTCCATCCAGTCCTCTGACTCTGGACAGTATTACTGCACAGCTGAGAACCAGCTGGGGACGAAGACATCTGAACACATCTCTATAATGTGAATGTGATGTGAGTGAAACAGTTTATTCAAAGATAACAAACATCTTCAATATGTCCAGTCTTTACAGGAGAAGATTTCACTGATCATAACTACTTTCTTCAGCTCTACTTGCTTCACATTCAGTCTGCTGTAATTCACTGAACAGCTTCAGCAGATTTTGGGATAAAGTTACAAACCATCACACATCCATTTGTTAGACCACCTTTAAAGTTTGAAATGCTGATACACAAAGACATTCACAGTTTATTATTCAAATACCACTTGTTCTTCTGTATTAACACAATATTAACCTGGAATCATCTCTGTTAACATTTCTCCTCCAGATGCTCCAAAGCTTCCCTCTGTGTCAGTGAGTCCCTCTGGTGAGATAGTGGAGGGCAGTTCAGTGACTCTGACCTGTAGCAGTGATGCTAACCCAGCAGCTAACTACACCTGGTACAAGGACAACCAATCACGTCCTCGTGGAGAAGAAGGCATTTATCGTCTCACCTCCATCAGCTCTGAGGACAGAGGGATATACTACTGCAAGTCTGAGAATCAACATGGATGGATTGACTCTTCATCTCTAGTCATTGATGTCAAGTGTGAGTTCAAAACATTAGAAAATGTATTGTTACTTTTATTTTCACTTTGACTCAGACAATAGATTAAAAAAAAAAAATCTTTGGGAACTTTTTCCTGAAACTGGCTGAAATTATAAACACAGACCCAGTAAACTGCTTTGAAAAGCCTTGAAATGTTTTTAATATCTTATCGGCTGTGTTTGTAGAAAACCACAGGAGGTCAATCACCAAACTGACCAAGCTTGACACTGTGTTGAAATCTTTAATAGCAATGCACTTGCTTTTGCAAGATTTTAAAGTCCCAGCATCACATTGCTTTGATAACTGTGCAGAAAAAAAGTTTTGTCCACAATGTGAGAAGATTATTGAGTTTAATTTAGTTGTGATGCACGTTTGAGGCCACAGAAACAGAACACGAAGAGGAAATACGTTTCATGTTCAGGTCTGTCAGTGGTTACTTTAGCTTTCTCTAGATTTCTATGTTAACATAGTAACCACAATGCTGTGTTGTTGTTCCTCCTACAGTTCATGTCTAAGAACATGTCCTCTAAACAAAGATTCAAAAGTCTCTCTTTTCTCCTCCAGATGCTCCAAAGCTTCCCTCTGTGTCAGTGAGTCCCTCTGATGAGATAGTGGAGGGCAGTTCAGTGACTCTGACCTGTAGCAGTGATGCTAACCCAGCAGCTAACTACACCTGGTACAAGGAGGGTGAAGACTCACCAAAAGCATCAGGACAGATCTTCACCATCACTGACATCAGAGCTGAACACAGTGGGAATTATTACTGTGAAGCCCAGAACAACAGAGGACGTAGTAACTCCACCTTACATCTGATTACTGTAGCAGGTGAGTTTCTCCATGACTCTTATCTTCTGTTAACAAACAGCATGGCCTGGCAAGTTAATTCATGAATCAATCAGTTCTAATAATGTAACGTGCTCTATATCTAATAACTGTCTATCTCCAGTTCTAGATAGAACATCAATGATAATACATTACACCAGGTGGACTCTGGTGGTTTTGATGCCGATTCCTCTGCTTCTTTTTTGTCTGTGGATGAGGTGAAACAACAAGAACTAATCCTCACTGATCTTTTACTTTGAATATTTAATTTAATAGTTTTAAAGTTTTCAATAAATGTTTGATTTATTTAATTAATTTGTGTATTTGTTTGTTTTTGGTTTCAATCCAGGAAGAAGAAAGCTCTGAGCTCCACCACTGAACCACATGAACCCATAGAGCCTGTGGAGGTGAGAGAGAGATTTGGCCTCAGTGACAGAACTTACCAAAGGGTTTATTGTTTGTTGTTATTATGAGGTCATAAAGATAATTCACACGTTACTTTATTAGTAATCTTTGTTTTTATAAACCACCAATGTGTATTTACCCTCAAACTTTTTCCGACCTTATTTATTGCAAATGTCTTCGTATCCGACAAGAAATTTAAGGGATAAAGAATCTTATTGACCCTCCGCTAAGCCCCTCCCCCTTGGTTACTGTTGCTAGGCTTATCAAGCTTTTGCATCCCGGCATGTCATCGATGCAAACCAGCCACACGTCAATTTTAGTCAAACTTCTGTCTCCACAGGAAAAAACTCAGTTAGGTTTAAGCAACAAAACTACTTAGTTTTAGGAAAAGATCGTGAGTTATTTAGTTAGGTTTAGGAAAAGATTGTGCAATAATGAATTAGGTTTAGGCAACAAAATTACTTAGGTCTGTGAATAGATTTTTAAAATATTTCTTTAGGTTTTGGAAACAAAACTACACATTTAGGTTTAGGAAAAGATTGTGAAATACTAAGTTGGATTTAGTAAAAGATCGTAAAATACTTAGGTTTAGGCAGTAATTCTACCTAGTTATGTGTAAGAAAGATCGTAAAATACTTAGTTAGGTTCAGGCAAATAACCTACTTAGTCAAGTTCAGGAAAATATTGTGATATAGTTAGGTTAAAGAAAAGATTGTGAAATACCAAGTTAGGTTTAGACAAAAAAACTACGTAGTAAGTTTAAGTA
This sequence comes from Anoplopoma fimbria, assembly GCF_027596085.1. Taxonomy (NCBI): domain Eukaryota; kingdom Metazoa; phylum Chordata; class Actinopteri; order Perciformes; family Anoplopomatidae; genus Anoplopoma; species Anoplopoma fimbria. The sequence goes on from NC_072457.1 coordinate 3,393,067, forward strand.
AATTATAGTGAAATACTTAGTTAGGTTTAGGAAAAGATCGTGAATTTCTTAGTTAGATTTAGGCAACAAAACTACTTAGTTAAGGAAAAGATCGTGAAATACTAAGTTAGGTTTAGACAACAAAGCTAATTAGTAATGTTAAGTAAATTTAAGTAACATACTAAGTTAAGTTTAGGAAAAGATCTTTTAATACTTAGTTAGGTTTATTGTGAATTACTCAGTACGTTCAGAGACACTGTCCTCTAAGCTTTGAGGATATCTGCTGTCAGACTTGCAGGTTTCATACACACCGCTGAACGCTGCTAACGAAGGATTGTACAGTGGTCGTTCTAGGGGAGGGGCTTAGCGAAGGGTCAGTTGTATCTGAATTCCCTCTATGAGGCCTCTGACTCTCATCTTGTCGTCTCTCCCCATCAGTTAGACCTTTGTCCTGTGTATGAGAACATCTCAGCCATCGCAGCACAGACAGAAGACGAAGAGGAGCAGGAAGACACGGTGTGAAGGTCAGCCAGGTTTCAGTCTGCTGCATGGGGGGAAAAACAACAACTCAAAACTACTTCATACTTCCATTTCTGAGAAATAACTTAATGTGGTTTTCTTCAGATGCAGTTGAACCAGAGGGAGACTCACCTGGATGGAAACAGAAAGAAGTACACTGAAGTGGACATATTTACCTTTAATACCAAAAGTTATATTCTGAGGTCTTTACAAAGTTCCAACTATAGTTTTTATTTTATTATCTTAGCTTTTCAATCACTCTTTTTAATTGTATTCAAATGTTCTCTTATTATGTTTTATTTTTTAACTTTGTAATATTTTATGCTTTAAATTGCCTTGTTGCTAAAATATGCTATACAAATAAACCTTCCTTGCCTTGTCAGCTTTTGGAAACAGTGACATGTAGCAGAAGATTCATAATGCATGCTTTATTTGAACCTGTGCAGATACATTACATATGTGCATGATTTTACTTTAATGTAATGAATTGCTTTAGAGAAATCCTTTTCACCATCCAGGCAGAATAAAATGTATTTTATGCATTAAATGGTCTACATCTATGAAAAAACACTTAACACAAAATGTACCTTACCACAGAAATAAATAAACGTAGCTAGAAGTAGAGGAATAGAAACAAATGGCCTGGTATAAATACATTGGACAGTATGTTTGCAGGTACTGGTAACAGTTTGTTCAGTCAGAATGAGCAAGACGCTCTGAGGGAAAACCACACCTGCTGTATGTGTCTCTGCCAGGTAATTTAGGTCACCTGTTAAACCCAACCTGTAATGTCTCTGGACACTAGCAGCATGAAACCAAGGAAGTCAATGTGACTTTGTTGAATCAAAACACCCTTCATGCTTGGTACATCTTATTTAGTGAATTGAATCAGATTATATTGGTGGTTTAATTATTCGGATTTATGATAAACTGCTTACAAACTAACTTTTTGTCACATGATTTCATATCAGTTCAATCCAGGTTATTGAGTGACTTGCTTTTACTTTGCAATATACTTGACAAAGTCTACATTTTCGTATAGATATTAAGGCAAAACCACGTTTAAATTATATATATATATATATATATATACACATTTATTGGATGCGTCATCCTTCCTGTTTTACTTATGTGGAAACTAAAAGCTACATCGATAAAGGTTTCTCGGTAGAACCTCCTGGAGGGGTTCTAGATGAAACTTAGAATAAATAAAGGTTCAAGGTAGAAACCTTTGGATGGGTCCAATATGAAACCCTTGGAATATGAAAGGGTTCTGGGTAGATCCCCCTGTAAGGGTTTTAGCTGAAGCCCTTGGAATGTAGAAGGGTTCATGGTAGAACCCTCTGGGTGGGATCTAGATGAAACCCTTGGAATATAAAATGGTTCTCAATAGAATCCTTTGGTGGGTTCTCGTTAGTACCTTTAGAAAATGGAAAGGGTCTCAATATAACCTCCATAGAGGGCTCTCGGTGGAAACATCTTACCTTCGAAGATTCTCTGTAGAACCTCCTATAATGGGTTCTGGGTGGAACCATTACACCTTGAAAGGTTCTCTCTAGAACCTTTCATAGGGGTGATCAGGGCAACCATTACACCTTAGAAAGGTTATCTCTAGAACCTTTCATAAGGGGTGCAACCATTACAACTTAGAAAGGTTCTCTGTAGAACCTCTCATACGGGGTCCTGGGTGGAACCATTACAACTTATAAAGGTTCTCTGTAGAACCTTTCATAGGGGGTCATCAGTGCAACCATTACACATCAGAAAGGTTCTCTGTAGAACCTCTCATAGGGGGTCCTGGGTGAAACCATTACACATTAGAAAGGTTCTCTGTAGACCTTCTCATAGGGGATCCTGGTTGGAACCATTACACCTTAGAAAGGTTCTCTGAAGAACCTCTCATAGTGGATTCTGACTGGAACCTTTCACAGATGGTTGTAGATGTACCCTTTATGCTGGGTTTTAGGTAGAACCCTCTTAAAGGGTTCCAGGTGGAACCTCTATAAAAGCTTATACCAGGAACCACGAAGGGTTCTCATATGAGTACAAGCCAAAGAACCCTATATGGTTCTAGTTAGCATCTTTATTTCTAGGAGAGTGGTTAAGGTTAGTGTAAAGTCACCAGAGAATGAATGTAAGATTGTTGTGTGTGTGTGTATGTGTGTGTGTGTGTGTGTGTGTGTGTGTGTGTGTGTGTGTGTGTGTGTGTGTGTGTGTGTGTGTGTGTGTGTGTGTGTGTGTGTGTGTGTGTGAAGCCATTTGTAACCTCATTTCATGAAGTTCTATAAATACCTTTTCCTCACTCACAGGTGGCACCTAAGATAAACCCTTGAAGGTGGAGGAATCTGCCTCGGCTGCCTTCTCACGGTGTGAGGCGTCCGAGGGCAGAGAATCAGGCTCCATATGCCGGTCTAATCCGGTCCAGGTGGTCCTGTCTGCTCCTATTAGGAGGACCGGAGGAGCGACGCTGAATCAGAGAGGAAAGCCGAGCGAGTGTGTTGATATCCTGCCAACCCTGAGATTACTGGAAAATAACCCAGGAAACCCTCCAAACCTGTATCAGAGGTAAGGATGCCTTTTTATTGCACGCAAGTCCACCTAAATCTGGTCTGGCTGGATCAGTGGTTGGTCAGGAGGATCCAAGAGCTGATGAGACAATCAATGCCACTTGATCCCTATTAACTCCCCAACATGTGCTGCTTGTGTCTGCAGGATAAAGAGCAGAAGTTGAGGGACAAGTGCACTGCAGACGCCGGCGAGTACCACTCAAGTGATTGCGTATAGTATTTCTCACAAATACACGCTAGTTCCCCAAAGACTTTGCTGCAAATATCTCACAGATGAAAATCATACAGCATACAGTATTTATAAACTTTAATCAAGGCCTCTGAGCATATTCCATGATCAGCAACCGCAATGAAAACAACCATGAATGAATAAAGAACTACAAACAAAGTACTTGCAATGTTGGGGCGTAAAGTGACAAACAATGTACAAAACAGACAAAAGTTCAGATCTTCATCAGTCTGTCGGACTCTTTGCATCAAACCAAACCTGGAGCTGATAATAATTGTGGGGTTTGTTTTAGCCTCCTGGGAGCCTCAGATGGGTGGGGTCACTCACCGCGGTACAAATTCTGGAAGAATTTAGCAAACACGGAAAGCCCTGATAGATTTCCTGTGGTTTTCTCACCGTTAAAATCCTTATTACAATAGAGTCCCAGCTTCTAATAACAGCAGTTATACAGAGGTTAAACCACCCCAAAAAAAAATTAAGAGAAGTGGAAGCAAAAAGTACAAGCAGAAGCGATAAGCACTGTACAGTTAATCTCATGGGTAAATCATTTCATAAATAGCGTGAATGATTGGCTGATGACAGATGACACAAATGAACCAGTTAACCTCTTCTTTGTTCTTCGTAGCCACAGTATCAAACAGTGTTATTCTTCAGTAGATGGTTCAGAGCATGTTCAATGTTTACTGCAAAAGTTACATATTGTTCTTCTGTTAAAATGGGGGGCTTGTGAGAGACAGATACAAGAAAGAATAGTGCATATCGAAGCAGCAGAGGCTGAGACATCCTGAGATTTTTAGTTTGAGTTAGGCTCAAAACTATCTGGATTCTACACCTGCCTGGTAAATGCCCAGTGCCTTCAAACCCAACACTCTACACTTAACAGCAGGTGACATAGTGTATAAAGTGAAAAAGACATAAAACATTGAATAGGAGTAGAAGGAACATTCCCATTCATAATCAACGTAGCAGTCTGGTCAGAACGGCGGCCATTTTATTGCGTACCGTTGCCATTGCTACTGTAGCAGGCTAACTTACGTATAAACTAAACAGACTTGCTGTCAGTGGAGTAGTAACGTTATGAGTAAATTAGTCAAATGTACCAACGTAATGCTTCATCCACACACTCTTGTCATAGCGGAGGCAAGCACATTGCTCTCAACAGTTGAGGGACAACTTTATTCCGCCTATTTTCTGTAACCAGTGTTGAATGGTGGAATAACAAACTAGCTAGCTAGCTACCTAACGAGTGGAAAGCTGGCTTGTTAGCTATCTAGCTAACTCCAATATGCTTAATGCTACATTGGTTACAGATTCGAGCCGTACAGCGGACAGGTGGGTCCAACAATCCCTCCGCATCAGTCCCCAACGCTCCGTTAGAGGACAAGTTAAAAAGCTAACTAGCCAACCATCCATCTCCGTAGCTGCATCCGCTCACATCCCGGCGACGTGCGACAACACTTTACAGCCCCATTGACTTGTGTCGTAACCATAACAACACAACAGTCGCCATTTTCTTTTGTTTTATATATGAATGACCACGGCAGACAATTAAATGTCCGTTTTACTCCTACGATTCTATTTCTATAGAGAAATCATTTTTGGTTGACTGGTGGCTGAGTCAAACAAACACAGGACTTTCAACCAGGAGACCAGTGTTTGTCTCCCAAAGTGTTTTTTTTGTTATTTGGAAATTACATTAGTTATGTTTGTGACTTGTTTTCCATACTTATGCTACATTGTGTACAGTTTAACTTAGTTTACAAACTAATTTAAACCCAACAATGAGTGGTTTTGTTGCCTTAACTTAACTGCTGCCTTTCAAGACAAATAAAATAAGTCATCATGACACATGGAATGTTTAAACCGTGGTTCTATTTGTACGCCTTCAGGTTAGTAAAGTCAGTGGAGCTCTCCGCCCACACTTTGAACTCACAAACCTGCATTTCCGATGTGTTGTCCTTAAGGGTGATAATCCCAAACCTATCTGGCACCTTCTGCCAGCAGGCTAAAACCAAGATAAAAAAAAAAAGGTCTGTTTGTAATTAAGCAGCTGCTCACTTGAAGTCACAGCTCTGCTCTCCCATCAGACAGTTGATCTTCCTCCACCAGGTCTCCGAGAGGCTCTTGAACTTATCGGGCGTCTTCTTCCTCAGAGTCAGCCTCTGAGGTTGGACGCTGCAGCTGTCCGTCTGCTGGATGCTGGCCAAGATGGCTGAATCGAAAGCGTCCTTCAGGTTCTTCTGGGTCAGCGCTGAGCACTCGGCAAAGCCCACCACCCCGAGCTCCTGGGCGAGCTGCTGGCCCTCCTCGGTGCCCACCGGCCGCTGCTGGTTCTGCGCCAGGTGAATCAGCACCTGGACGTCCTCCCTCAGGTCCACCTGGGTGCCAACGAGGACCAGGGGCGTGTCGGGACAGTGCTGACGGATCTCAGGAACCCACCGGTGGATCAGGTTGTGGAAAGAGCAGGGGCGGACCACGCTGTAGCAGAGGAGGAAGACGTCGGCGTTCTTGTAGCACAGAGGGCGGATGAGCTCCAGCTCGTCCTTTATGTGGGGAATCCGAAAACAGAGACGCCAGGTTAGAATAAACTGGGCTACTTAAAGGAGGCTGGTGTTCTTCCAAATCTTTCTTACGGACAACAAAACCACAAAAGACCAACACCAACAATGTGTCTCTCTTTACTTTCAAACCTCCCTAACTTGTCTGTTAAGTTGCAGTAAAAAAAAAAGCTCAATCATTTCTTTAAAATAGCTGCTTTTTTATCAAACAAACTGGAGGAAATAGTGCATTTGTTTGGGGACTATTTTAAGTGGCGGATCAATCCACATTTGGTCCTCCTTTAATGGAGGTCAATGGCTAAGAAGAAGAAGATTTAATACACACAATACTTGTTAGGTGATACATTCACTGTTGGTTTTGGTGTTTTCATATTGAGAAAATAGTAGCATATCATCAGCTTTATCCTTTAACATCAGCATGAATGCAGATGAGGAGTTGAGGAGGCAGCAGGTCGAGTACAATGATTACATTTGAAGAATTTTACAACTGGAAGGGCAACATGACGACTTGACGCTGAACCAAGGAAACAGTAGGACCGGAATACGCTCAAGAGACTAATGAACTAATGAAACACAGGTGTGGTAGAAAACAGGCGGGGAAAAAGACTAAAGCAGGAAGTAAAACCAAACACAACACATGAGAGGAGAGTAACTTTCAAAATAAAACAAGAAACAGACTAAATAAATGAATGAAACAGGGAACATAACAAAAAAAAAACCTAGAAACTAAAATCCTCCAGACAAATCAGAACTAATATAGACCATGAAAATGAAAATTAAAGATAGTCTGTAAGTATTAAAAATAGTTGGACACAAGGTGGAATCTAAGAAAAATAATTAAAATGTTTTTTATATGGCAGAATTTAGCTTCAGATTCAGGCCTTTTCGCTTTTAATCTAATTTGAAACTCAAAACAATGGATAGTTGAATCACAGCAGGTTCTGATCTGGATTCATCTAGAAATGAAGTCAGTCAATGTGTTACTCTGTCTGTTTGTGCATGCAAAATAAAGGGTTAAAGAAATCTGAAACAGGGTATAATTAATCTGGTCCAAGTTTGACTAATCCCGGTAGTTTGACTGAACAGTTTTAATGCAAAATCTGAACTGGTTTTCTCTTTTTTGTCACATAAAAAAGGTTTAATTTAAGAACAGCTCTCTCCCTTAATGTTCGAGTCTGACAAGAAGTCTGATGTAGGTCTTGTTTTTTTTTTTTACCTTTAGACATATCTTAGGATGTTCACTTTAAAATGTGTACCTGTCTCACAATTGACACATTCACGTGGCGTAACAACAGAAAAACAGCTTTGTAGATATATAATTATTCATCAGAAGACAACTTCAGACCATTTCTGTTTTCATTTCTGTTTTCAAAATATTAAATTTGTGGTAAATTCTTTCTAACCTCCACTGGTATCTGGCAGGCAGTTTTGGGTTTTTTTGTCTTCGGTGTTTCTACTTTTTCTTCCAAATGGTCCATTTAAAAACTGTTGACAGTGATGTCTGGGGTTTATATACAGTAACACTTTCTCTAGAAAGAGATGCTGCTGTAATTTAGACAAATCTTCCTTTTAACTTAACTTCATGATGCAAAAGACACTTTATGTTTGAAAATACACTGAATCTACCTTTATTTCCACAAGGTAAGGGGAAACTAACAGGAAAAGGTTGGATGACAGGATAAAAAACAACCCAACCAACAGAGGGCAGTGGTGCACAAGGTGACACAAGGGGGGGGGCAAATCTTCTGGATTACAGACTCTGTGTTTTCCTGCAGGGGGCGCTGTAAGCCATGGAGCCAAAGGGGGGCAACTTAAACTAAAAGGGGGTCTTAGAGGATTTCAAGTCCAGGACTAAAAAGCAGAACTGCGAAAGTGTTACACCCATTACTGACAAACACTTATTGATAGCTGATGACTTACGTTGATCGATCCGTCAACCAGCCCCCATTTCTGTCGTGACAGAGCAGGACGAGAAAGAAAGAAAGAAAGAAAGAAAGAAAGAAAGAAAGAAAGAAAGAAAGAAGTGAAGCTCAGTGGTTGAGTTGTTTGAGTTGTGGATGCACATGTTTCACAGCTGCCCACGTGTTCAGGTTTGTTAAATGACATGCAAACTCTCAAAAGGTGCAGCTCACCTGTCCAGCAGTGTCGCAGAGCTGCAGTCTCACCGGTTTTCCGTCCACCACAACCACCACTGAGAAGATTAAAAAAAGCACGTGTTATATCAGTGTGTTTTTTTTTTTACAAGAATAAACAAAGCTACAGGCTTTACAAACGGGACATTTAACCTGTAAACGACTTCAAAGAAAAACGATTCAAACGCCTTAAACGTGACTTTTAGTCGTGCGTAAAACCTGTGCGTAACGCTCCAAAATAATCGGCCACGTTGGTGCCAGACGTTACCGGTGAAGTTGTCGAAGGCCGTGGGGACATACTCTGCCGGGTATCCGTTGGTGCTGTAGCTGACGATGAGGCTGGTCTTGCCCACTGCTCCGTCCCCGACCAGCACGCAGTTCACCTTGCGCTCAGGTGCGGATCCGGACCTCCGGAGCTTCAAGCGCCGGGTCGGGACCGGAGGGCTGTCCACGCCACACACCGGTTCCGACACGCGGCACGGCTTCTGCTTCCCGACCTCCAGGGGAAGCATGGCTGTGAGTCTGGATTGGGTTCTGCTGTTCAGACTCGTTGGGGTCTCCCCGCGCGCTGCATTCTCCTGGAGAGAGTGAGAGGGAGAGAGGTGGAAAAGGAGGGAGAGAGAGAGTGAGAGAGAGAGGGAGAGAGGTGGAAAAGGAGGGAGAGAGAGAGTGAGAGAGGTGGAAAAGGAGGGAGAGAGAGTGAGAGAGAGGGAGAGGAGCAAAGGAGGGAGAGAGAGAGGGAGAGAGGTGGAAAAGGAGGGGGAGGGAGGGAGTGAGAGGGAGGGAGGGAGAGAGAGAGGGAGGGAGAGAGGTGGAAAAGGAGGGAGAGAGAGAGTGAGAGGGAGAGAGAGAGAGGTGGAAAAGGAGGGAGAGAGAGAGTGAGAGGGAGAGAGAGAGGTGGAAAAGCAGAGAGAGTGAGAGGGAGATAGGTGGAAAAGGAGGGAGAGAGAGAGTGAGAGAGAGGGAGAGAGGTGGAAAATTGGATTTGCATAACCTCAGAAAATACTTTGGGAAAATAACTCCCCGCGCGCTGCATTCTCCTGGACAGCTCACCTGTGTTGTGCAGAGACAGTGAGAGATGGATGATACTGGGCTGCGTGTCGCGTGGCACAGCCGTCGGGTTTCTCCGCCCAGCAGGAGCTCCTGATTGGCATTCCTCCTCGTGCGTCCTAAGAGGCTTACCGAGCAGAGCGCCATACGAGGCTCTGAGTGAAATGAACTAAGCTCTCTGGAAACCTTTATCCCGTTGAGTCAGACATACAGCATGTCCTCCCTCTTAAGCCAATTACAAGTTGAAATAAAACTCCAAACCTTTATACAGACGGTTGAATGGTTTACTTTGAGGTGTATGTGTCTGCAACAGGGGCCACACCATAAATAAATGGGTTTATTTTAGATTTCTTTTATTAATACAAAACCCCATAAAGGGATTACATCCAGTGCAGCTGTCTACTAACAGGGTTTTTTAAATGGATTGCATTAAAAATCTTCTTAGATGCAGATCCTTGAGACAAAACCCGCTCCCTCTATCTGAACATTATCATTCTGACTCTCTACTTCTCTCCTACAACATCCATCCATCCATCCAGTCAGTCAGACAGACAGTCAGTCAGTCAGTCAGACAGACAGACAGACAGTCAGTCAGTCAGACAGACAGACAGACAGTCAGTCAGTCAGACAGACAGACAGACAGTCAGTCAGACAGACAGACAGACAGTCAGTCAGACAGACAGACAGTCAGTCAGTCAGACAGACAGACAGTCAGACCTCCACCTGACTGTTGACATGAAGCCATGTGGAGGGCACGCGGCGGACTGACGCCCCCTAGTGGCGGAGTGACGTCAGCTGCAGAGAGGGAAGCGACACCGGTCAACGATTCTCATCAGTCACCGGTCAACGATTCTCATCAGTCACCAGCAGAATACACAGCAGAGAGAGAGAGAGAGAGAGAGAGAGAGAGAGAGAGAGAGGGAGAGGAGGGGGAGAGAGAGAGGAAGAGAGTGAGAGGGAAAGTTAGGGATAGAGGGATGGAGGGAGAAGGAGAGATGGGGAAAAGGAGGGAGAGAGAGTGAGAGGGGGAGAGGGAGGGAGAGAGGGAGAGAGGTGGAAAAGGAGGGAGAGAGAGAGTGAGAGGGAGGGAGGGAGAGGTGGAAAAGGAGGGAGAGAGAGGAGAGAGGTGGAAAAGGAGGGAGAGAGAGTGAGAGGGAGGGAGGGAGAGGTGGAAAAGGAGGGAGAGAGAGTGAGAGAGGTGGAAAAGGAGGGGAGAGAGAGAGGGAGGGAGGGAGAGGTGGAAAATGAGGGAGAGAGAGTGAGGGGTGGAAAAGGAGGGGGAGGAGGGAGGGAGGGAGAGAGAGAGAGGGAGGGAGAGAGGTGGAAAATTGGATTTGCATAACCTCAGAAAATACTTTGGGAAAATAACATTTCACCCGTTAAGATGAACAAATCCCTGAAACAGCTTTTTTGAAGAGCATCTCTGGAAACTTAACATCTCTGATTCCTTATTTATCTGAATATGAGCGACATCCATCCTGTGAGATTAAATACAGAATTACATTTAAATATTTAAACTTCATAAGATCACAATTTAATTTAAATAAATATGCAAGTTCATTAAAAGCCTGATACATTAAACTAACCTGGTTTTATTTTCTCATTAGAGACGAGACCGGCGTCTCCGTGTGTCTGCAGAGCGACAGCTGTGTGTGTGTGTGTGTGTGTGTGTGTGTGTGTGTGTGTGTGTGTGTGTGTGTGTGTGTGTGTGTGTGTGTGTGTGTGTGTGTGTGTGTGTGTGTGTGTGTGTGAAGACTTGGTTTTTAAGGTTAGGATACGTCAGGGGGTGTGTGTGTGTGTGTGTGTGTGTGTGTGTGTGTGTGTGTGTGTGTGTGTGTGTGTGTGTGTGTATGTGTGGGAGGCAGAATGTGTTAACATGCATTGAACGTCACCAAAAACTCCAGTGAGTAGGAGTGAAACCACACGCACCAGCAAAGAACACACACACACACACACACACACACACACACACACACACACACACACACACACACACACACACACACACACACACACACACACATCTACTCCTATCTTTGTGAGGACATTCACACACAACTTCTAAACATGATTCCACCCTGAACCTTTAAAACCAAGTCTGAACACTCATACAGGCCTTTGACGAAGTGAGGACCGGACCAAATGTCCTCACTTTCCAGACGTGTCCTCACTTCAAAGTTCTAAAACTTTAAGTGGTCCTCACGATGAACACAAACAAACACACACACACACACACACACACACACACACACACACACACAAACAAACACACCATGCAGTTCCACATAGTGTGATTTTAAATTGTCAGTCCATACCTTCAAATTAACTCTGCTGTTATCTGCTGTATTTTTTGAATTATACTTTTATACAAAACAAAAATAATATATATTTATTATTATTATTATATTATATTTATTTATTTTTCCCCCTCAGTTTCTGTTGGATAATATAATGTTAAAGCACACCATTACTATCTTTATACTGAACCATATTTCTATTTTAACTTATTTCCTTTAACTTATTTTTATATTTAATTCATTAATGTGTGCCTATTTTATTGTTTACTCACTTGATTGTGTTTTGTGCATACAACAAACCTGAATACATGGTTTGTTGTATATATATAAATAAATATATATATATATATAAATATATATATATATATTATTTTTTTTATTTTTATCTTGTCTTTCTTCTACTATGTCTCTTGTGTGCACTTTACTCTACGCTGCTGTAATTTTGAACTATATATTGTAGTAGTGACAGAGTATTTATCTCCATGGTTGGATACCACTGGAGGTAAAAAAAAATGAAAAAAGTGGGAAAAGGTTATGTCATGATTTGGGTGAACTGACCCTTTAAACAGACGCCTACTTCATTTGCAGAAATCATTTTGCGTACACACTTGTTTGTACTTCTACTGCATACTTTCAAGGACTCTCGTTGACATCATGAGTTCATAAACTCAACCATCACCTTAAAAAAAGCCAGTTCACAAGAATATCCTCACTCTCGAAGTCATAAAGACAGACGTGTCTACGAGACCGAACTGTCTCGGCGTTAAATCTGATAAAAAAGATAATCTGTAACCGGGCGCTGACATCATCGCTGCTTAATGAGATTAACGAGGAGTCAGTGGGGGAAAACAACAGAGATCCACCGAGTCTGTGAATGGAGACGTCGGGAGAAGCTGGCACAAAACCCATAAACCCATAAACCCAGTCAGCACACACACACACACACACACACACACACACACACACACACACACACACACACACACACACACACACACACACACACACACACACACACACACACACACACACAAAGCTGCTATTCTCCTCATGTACAAACAGTCTCCCTCCTCTTCCTCCTCCAACATCTGATAAACTAGACACCTAATCAGAATGGTTGGGGACCCCGGGCCTCCTATTGGAGTTTGCAGACCAGGCAAATACATTAACTCAATTTAGAGTTTGGGATTAAAGACTCCCCCCCTCCTCCCTCCTCCCCCTTTACACACACACACACACACACACACACACACGAACACACACCATCACACCCATCAACCCTCCTCCTCCTCCTCTTCTTGCCTTTCCTCCTTCCCTCATCTCTCTTTTTTTTTTTTTGATGGGATCAGCTGAGCGCTACATTCTCCTCTTCTCCCCCTGCACCCCTCTCTCTCTCTCTCTCTCTCTCTCTCTCTCTCTCCCCCTCTCTCTCCCTCGAGGGACCCGGGTGCTCGGACTCTATAGTTATGGGCCGGGGCCATCTGTCACCGTGCGCATTCACGCAGCCACCAGAAGGCCGCAACATGTGCAGATTTAAATGGAGAGCCCAACTTTCCCAGGACACACAGGCCTGACCCCGGCAGCCGCGGCAACCCCCCACCCCCCATCCTCCTCCTCCCTCCCCATCACCCCGTGCCTCCCCCTTCCTCCCCTCATCTCCTCCGTCCCACGACCATCACCACCATCCAGCATCCCTGAAACCCGGACCCCACCCACCTGCCACACCATCCTCCAACACCACCAAGAAATACTGTCTGCATGTGAATCACTGAATTACCCCCACCCCACACACACACCCCACTAAGTGTGTGTGTGTATGGTAATGGCTGTGCAGCGTGCACGAGCACCGTCTTCACACACAATGATGGATTTCCACCTTACGTAGCAGCTGATGCCGACGGGGGGTGGCGGCGGGTGAGGGTGGGAGGAGGTGGGGACGGGGGCAACCCCTGGTGGATGTGTGAGAAGAGAGAGAGAGAGAGAGAGAGAGAGAGAGATCAGCTGATTGGTAAAATTGATAGTGAGGGCAAAGAAGGGAAAGGGGAGTGTGTGTGTGTGTGTGTGTGTGTGTGTGTGTGTGTGTGTGTGTGTGTGTGTGTGTGTGTGTGTGTGTGTGTGTGTGTTGAGCTGCAAAGCGAGTGTTGTGGTTTTTGTGGTTGCGAGGAGGAGGAGGAGGAGGAGGAGGAGGAGGAGGAGGGGGGTTGGGGTGAGGGGTGAGGGGTGGGAGGGTAACAGGATTGGTCTTGTCTGTGGGACCCACGGGGAGGACAATGGGACCGGCGGGGGAGGGGCGAGTGTCACACGCTTTTGCTTTGTGGCTCGGTCAACAGGCGTGTGCCACGGGTGTCGTCTCGCCTCCCCTCCGCCTGCTGTCCGACTCCGAGGGGACGACGGGGGCGAGGGACCGGGCGGCCATGAGAACCGGGGCCCCGGGCCCTTTAATGAGGGGCGTGCTGTTTCTTATCAAAGATGGACAAGCCATCATTACAATCATCATTAGACGCTGCACAATGGAGCACGCCTCCCTCAGCTATGGATGGGAAAGTCCTCCTGCAGAGCCGCGGCGGCGGTGGCGGTGGCGGTGGCGGCGGCGGCGGCGGTGGAGGGTGGTGGGGGGATGAAATCATAATAATGAAAAAAGGAAAAGTCTGTCTACTTAGTGAATCTGCAACAGTTTCGTCTGGCGAGGCAGCACGGCTCATCGGGTGCAGCTGAAAGAATTCAACACACAAAAAAAAAACGTACAAATGAACTGCTGCACTAATTTGTCTTTGGACAGGGTCTCCGTCCTCTGTGGTTCTGTCTGAGACGTCCTTCTCTCATTCCCACGTTGACGACTTCACATCAACAGAAAACTCAAATATATGAGTGAAGAGTTGGTCGTGTGTAAAAATACATCATAAAAATAGGGAATATCTTTGGTCCAGCGTCCTAGACTCACAGAGAATCTACGTCAAGAAACACTAAAGATGTTCTGTATGAAGACATGGTTCATAGATTAAACTGTTGTCTTGTTAGTTTATTTTCTAAAAGAAGATTTTGATCAATATATAATTCAGGTGAAGCTGAACCGGTTGTGGTTGAAAGTTAAAGAGATGAAATGAGAACGATCTGACTGCGTTTGCATAACGAAAGAACGGACTTTGCTTCTTTTATGGTTTGAGTCTCAAGGTCGAAGTCTGGATTTGATTATATAGGACGCAAAAGAAGAAGTGCTGGCATTCTCGTCTGAGAGAGAAAGTGAAAGAAATAACATTTTAATCTCTTTTGACTTTGAGCTGAGAAGCAACAGCTGGGATCTTGTGAGGTGGACAACAAGGACCGCAGTGGACCTTCAAGTCCGGCGTCTCCAGTCAAGCTTTCCCATTTTTTCATCCTTTTGAATCTCAGCCACAAACTGCAGTAAGTTATGATTATGATCTCTCTGTCTGTCATTGAGCGCTCTGTTTTATTCTTCGTTCTGAGTGTGTGGTGGTGGTGGGGGGGGTTCCTCCAGGTTACCGTGTCGCGCACCGTCACCCTGCTCCGAGTTTGTCATCATTAATGTTGGGCCGAAAAACGTGTTGCTCCGCTGTGGCCTCCTCTCAAGAGTCTCCTCCAAGTCCTTTTTAATGCTCTCTGCTCGCTGGCCTGTGGCCCTGCATGGTCGCAGGGAGCATTGTCATGGTGCTGAAGGTGGAGGGGGGGGACGGACACACTGGGGAGGAGGAGGAGGAGGAGGAGGAGGAGTGGGGGTGGGGGTTGGGGGTCGTGGTGGGCATGACGCTGCAGCAGTGGCAGCTGGCGGCCCAGCTTGCAGGGGCCATCTCTTCACAATGGAGCCCCGTCCCCCTGGGGGCCAGTGATTTAGGACAGGGCTCTCTGGACAGGAGAGGGAGAGAGAGGGAGGACACTAGGCTTCGGAGGAACGCACCCTCCACTCCCTCCCACCTCCACCTCCCCTCCTTCTCCTCGTCTTGTCCTCTAAAGCTTCCCTGCTGGTTACTCCCTTTACTCCCCCTCCCCCCACACACACACACACTCCTGACACCCTCCCCTCTCGTCCCACCTCGGCTAAGCTCTCTCCTGGGACGAGCAGCGCCAGGCCTCTGGACGGTGGAGCATTCCTGAGGTGTAGCGCGCTAACGCTAGCCCGGGGGGGACAACAATAGGGGGACGACAACAGGTGCGTGTGGATCCTCTGTCGTCCAGCGGCAGCTGAGAGATAGGGACGGGGGAGGGAGGGAGGGAGGGAGGGAGGTGTGGGGTGGGGGGGGGGGGGCTATTATGGCGCCATTATCCGCCGCTGCTCTACCGGTGGGCTGTCGGACCTCTTTCCTCGGACAAAAACAAGGCTTTTTTTTTTTTTTTTTTTTTTTTTACGTGTAACCTGGTCTTGTACTCACCCTGCCTCTCTTTCATCCTCCCTCCCCAGCTAGCACCTGCCACCCCCCCACCCCCGCCTCCCCCCACGACCCTCCGACAAACCGGCCCAATGGCCACTTATCCCCGAGATTCAATTCAATCAAACCCCCAAGACTGCAAGAAAAAACCTGAGCCCACTTGTTTAAAAAAATACCCAGCACTTATACCCAACATACTGGAGCCATAGAACTCATCCAGGCGGCCACCTCTGCACCCCCCCCCCCTCCCCTCCCTCTGTCCCTCTGAATTATGTTATGTCTCAAATGAGCAGTCATACAGCAGATTGTTTGGTGCAGCCACTTGATATAACTGGTGACAATGCCTCTAACAGAGCGAGTGTCCTGGGGGATAGGCAGTATTTGGTTACTGCATCCCTGATCTCTCCCCATTGTGGTCGGGCTCCGGGTCCCATGGAAGGTTGAAAGGGGGTTTTGGGGAGTTGGGGGGGTGGGGGACGGGGGGACATGTGCGCATATGTGGGCCCACAAACGCAGGTGCCTACATCTGTTCATTTCTGGGCAGATGCTCATGGTTGCAGAGAGATAGAGAGGGAGAGTTAGGGAGAGAGAGGGGAGGGGAGGCAGACTTCCTCCATTTACTCCCTCATCATTCATACTGGTGATTAAGCCTCCATGGAACAGAACTGGAGTCGAGGGTAGAAGGGGGACAAATGGAGGACTGCACTTCTTCTGGGTCCAAAATTTAAAAGAAAAAGCAAATCATTCATGTTGTTTTCTCGTTTTTTCATGGTTTGGACTCTTAGACAATAACGTGCTTCCAATTTTTGTATCAGCCTTTCTTGTTTCAACATGACACAAAGCTCAACGATTTGTAGATTCAACCATTAACGTGAAATTTTTGGATAATAAATGCGTTGTTTATGTCATTTCATGAGCACAAATGTCAAGCATTTGTGTGAGCTTCTCAAATATGAGTTACCCCTCATTGTGCTTATTTATTTCCCCCGTAAATTAAAAATCTTTTGGTTTTGGACAAATAATTGAAACGTCACTTTGGGCTCTGGGAAATTGAGATGGGGATTCTACTATTTCTTCATTTTTATACAGTACCAGTCAAAAGTTTGGACACGCCTTCTCATTCAACTACTTTGAAGAATGTAAAATATAAAACATATTCTGGTTTGTTGAGCATTTGTTTGTTTACCACATAATTCCATATGTGTTCCTTCATAGTTTGGATGTCTTCAATATTAATCTACAATGTAGAAAAAATAAAAAATAAAGAAAAACCATTGAATGAGAAGGTGTGTCCAAACTTTTGACTGCTACTGTAGCTTAAACAACACATAAACATAACAATTTCATTGATTATTGAAATACACAAATTCAGCGTTGGAATTCCTCGAGGCTGAACGGGAGAAAATCCCTGCAGCGTGTTTCCAGGAACCTGAAACCTGCTTGTTATTTTTATGTTTTATGATTTTATATGGGTTTATTGTTTTGTGGTACAATAAAACCACAGAGTGTGCTCAACTATTCACAAACAATATTGTAAGGATTGTTTTACTGGCCAATAAGTCATCTTGCATTCTCCAATTTACTGTAACCCACGTCAGACAGGTGAGAAATGAAACCAAAACGAGACAGAGACTCTACAGCAGCACTATAAATCTCTTTGGCTTGCACAGCAGCTGGATTATCTCGATATCGCGTGAGAAAGGCCTTCTTGTCTGGCTTTAAGTTCTGGGTTTGCAAGGCGTGGTTTAGGTGTGTGTGACACCTGTGTGTGTTTTATCTGAAAAACAATGTCGGCTGCTGAAGACGTTAGCTTAGACGCAGCAATAGCATCTGTTATATCAGAACTGGAGAGTATTTCTCCATTGAAAGAAGAGCAGAGAACGACACTGAAGGCTTTTCTCTTGTCCTGACTCACTTCCATTTGTAGGACAAACAGGAAGTGAGCGACTCACTGGTTCCCTCAACAAAAGAGCCAATGAGATATTTCGATTGGATTTTTCAGATTTTTGCAGATAATACCTTTTATGACACTTACACGTTTTGTTCAGCAGGATAATCTTCACAAATGAACACCGCTTTTATGATTTTTGAAGCAGGAATAAAAAAAAGCTAACGTTGGGCAATCCACCGAATAGTTGTTGAGACAGTTCACTCAAGACCACAACTGTGAACCCCATGGTGGCGCTACAGAGAGGTTAGAGGATTAACAAAAGTCAGTAGGAATCATCCTCTCGGCACCATGAATGCCTGTACAAACTTTCATCACAGTCCAAAGAAAGAAGTTGAGATATTTCAATCTGGGCCAAAGTGTAAGACCGACCAATCACAACATCACTACTGTTTGAATTGTGCCAAGAATTACACCTACGTGCGTTTGACAATTTTAAAGGTAATTTTGCACATGAAGAAAGTCTTATTTTGTCATATAACTGTTGAAGTATAAGACTCTGAAAATTCTTTGAAAGACGACACACCCAAAAGTCTCGTAAATGACGTTTGATGTTTCCTACCAGGATGTTCTGTCGCCACAGCAACGGGTCTTACTCGTCCTTTTTGCTCCCGGCTGATAAAACGAGTCGCTGGATAATTTTTTTACATTAATGCGTGGAACATAGTTAAGTCAGCTAGCTAGCTAGCTAGCAAGCTAAGGTAACGGCCGTGTTGGTGTTGTTGACATACATTGTGCGGGAGAAGAGATGTTGTTCACTGAGTGGTTTTAGACAAAAATAAATGGCACTTGACCTGCAAAATTATCTTTTAAACTGACAAACATATGTGTTATTCATGGAACAATTCAATAGGGATCAAAAAATAATTAGTTTCTCCCCTAGTGTTGACAAAAATAAGGTCCCATGGGGGACACCCGAAAGGGGCGGGACTTCTCCTCTCTATAAAGTGGCTGGCAAAACACAAAGGTCTCTGGATCCTCATTAGGGACGTTACGCCATGCGTTCCCCCAAAGGATGTTCCATCACTTTGGTGTTTGGATGGAGAGAGCTGTCTGACATGACGCTACAAAATCTCCCACAGGTGTTGGTGACTGTGAGGCCCCCAGTGATTCACATAAGTATCATCAGACCATTCAGCGTTCTGTGGAGGAGCCTCCTTGATCCAAGTATCAGGGTCAACTGAGGCGCCTCATTCACAGAGGATGTTTGATTCTTGAAAGCATCATTTACAAGTTATTTGCATCAGGTTTCTGATGCAAATAACTTCTAAATGATACTTTCAAGAATTCAATTTGTTAATTTGTCGCCTATTTGTGAACTTTTCTAAGGGGGGGCATTTTGGAGGCGCTTTTCTAAATTTAAGCGATATGTAAAATACATTTTTACACAAACTTGACTACGTGACACTCATGGAGCTCACACAAACTCCTCCATAGTATCCAGATTATAAAGGGCTATTCTCCTTCATCCTCACTACATTTATCAAGTGTATTATTGCTGTTTGTTTAACCCTTCAGCTCATCATCTTTACTGCAGGTTGATCTCTAACTTGAGTATGTGCATCAGCTGTTGGGTCATCGATTTTATTCATAGGGACCCGCATATGTTGCGGTGCGTCACCCTGGGGTGCTCGGCAGATGTGTTTTCATAAACATTGGCACACGACTGGCCACGCACCCTCCCCCTTAGGTCCCCACACACACACACACACACACACACACACACACACACACACACACACACACACACACACACACACACACACACACACACACACACACACACACACTTATAACGTCTCTGGGCCCCCCACGTAATTACTGCGGCACTCTTCCCATAAACTTAAGCTCAGCACGTCTCCAGTATAACAGCAACCTATGCAAATGAGGGACAGCAGCCCGGACCTCGGTGAGGAGC
>NC_072457.1:3416568-3439068 GCF_027596085.1 Anoplopoma fimbria
GAGTAAACTTATTCCTCCACAATAACAAAAGTTCCCCCTCATGTTGGCCACGCGAGCGACTCCGATGTGCGCGCGCCATCTTGCATCTTGCACGCACGTACACACACACACACACACATGCACACACACACACACACACACACGTGTTGTGTTCCATCAGGAGCAGTGAGTAGTGAGTAGTGAACATGAGGATCAGTGAACATGAGGATCAGTGGTTTTCTCACCACGCGGCGCTGCCAAGGAATGTTTTTCTTTCTCTCTCTGGTCTTTTGATTCAAAGCATCAGATTCTTCCCACAACCAGAAATACCAAAATGTAGAAAGAAAGAAGGAGGAGGAGGAGGAGGAGGAGGAGGAGGAGGAGGAGGGGTGTAAACAATTAACTGAGTCAGGGTTTACACCAAGAAACATTTTTTCCTCTCTCTCTCTCTTCTCTCTTTTTTTTCTTTTTTTCTTGTTGGGTTCTTCACCCAAAAACCATCTCATGTCGCAAACAAACCCAGCAGACAAAAGCAGTGTGTCCAGTGAGGAGCAGCTGGAGGAAACATGTCCATCCTGTCAGAGGGAGGCGGGCTGTTCAGAACTCTGTCACACTTTTCAGTATTTGGATTAAAAGAAAAACCACCACAAAGTGACCCAAACAGTCCATTTATAATGCTCCTCTCAGGGTTCCTCCCTCTGAGGATGCTCTCCATAGTTAACTAGAACTAGTTAGTTAACCCTCAACAGGTTATCTAACAGTCTGGAGGAGTCACAACACTTTCTTTCTCTCTTTTCTTTTTTTCCATATTTGGTGTAAATACTTTCACACGTCTCCACTGCTGTGTGCTGCACTGCTGTGGGGGTAAATCAGGGGGCTGCTGGGGGGATACTTCCCATTGTGGAGAGCCGGGGCCAGATTGGGAGGTGAAGTCCGGGAGGAGGAGGAGGAGGAGGAGGAGGAGGAGGAGGAGGAGGAGGAGGAGGATGGGGAGCTCCATTTGCATGTTATTACCATAGCATGTGTCAGGCCGTATATAACAGGCTGCAGGCGGCCTCGGCCACAGACAGAAGCACAGTTCACACCGCGGAGGAAAGACACACACAGGGAGGGAGAAGGAAGCATGTTGGACCAGTGACAAGACCAAGACCTTCACACACACACACACACACACACACACACACACACACACACACACACACACACACACACACACACACACACACACACACACACACACACACACACACACACACACACACAACAAAAAAAAAGCTACTTCCTAAAATTTGTCACTTTCCCAACAAACAAAAACCAAACAAGGAACGTGTGTTTGGGCTCTTTACACTGGATTAACGCTTTATAACCGGACTGGAGGACTTTTTTTTTCTTTTTCCTTTTTTTAAAAGTTCACACTTCTTGTTTTGTGACTTTCTTTTTCTTTTTCTTTTTTTTAAAGGTTTGGGATTTATCCTCTTTTTTTTGTTTGTTTGTTCCTCTGGACATGAGTGAGAGGAGTTGAAGAAGAAGAAGAAGAAGAAGAAGAAACACACACACACACACACAGAGAAACAGAAACGTGCTCGATGCATCTTCTCCAGAGCGACTGAACCGGAGGAGGCACCCTGAGGACACCGAGCCTTTCTACTGTATTTATTTAATATTTATGATGTATTTATTGAACATGGGACGCGCCATCCTGCTGACTCTCGCCGTCATGTCCATGATGCTGTGCCAGGTAAGAAACCAATCTCTATGTCCATCACCTCCTCCTCCTCCTCATCCTCCTCCTCACACTCACAACTCATCACTTTTCCTCCTTTTAGGGGTTTTGTTCTGGAGTTTTCGAGCTGAAGCTGCAGGAGTTCCTCAACAAGAAGGGGGTGCAGGGCAACAAGAACTGCTGCAAGGGGGGTCTGACCTCCTCCTTCCAGCAGCAGTGCGAGTGCAAAACCTTCTTCAGGATCTGTCTCAAGCACTTCCAGCCCAACGCCTCCCCGGAGCCGCCCTGCACCTACGGCGGGGCAGTGACACCGGTGCTCGGCTCCAACTCCTTCCAGATCCCCGACGCCATCCCGCAGAGCTCGTTCAGCAACCCCATCAGGATTAACTTCGGCTTCACGTGGCCGGTAAGTTCATGCATGGACAGTAGATGTGAAAACGCGCCATTTCTATGTAAGGGAGGGATGGAGATGGAGATGGAGATGGAGAGGTCACAATCTCCAGGGCTCCAAAACTATATGAAAGATGTGTGAGATGATGGGATGATATATATTTTAAGACACAATAGAAGTTATAATAGAGGATATAAAGAATAATTTGTTGTTAGTGTAGAAAATGTATAAAAAAAAGTTCATTTCTTGGCTGCAGTTAGAAGGCAACTTGTGCGTAAAAACCACACGCACCTCCTCCTCCTCCTCCTCACACACACACACACACACACACACACACACACACACACACACACACAC
Source organism: Anoplopoma fimbria (assembly GCF_027596085.1). Classification (NCBI taxonomy): domain Eukaryota; kingdom Metazoa; phylum Chordata; class Actinopteri; order Perciformes; family Anoplopomatidae; genus Anoplopoma; species Anoplopoma fimbria. The sequence goes on from NC_072457.1 coordinate 3,419,019, forward strand.
ACACACACACACACACGACCATCATCATTTCTCGCCATTTTTTATGTAAGGGAGGGATGGAGAGGGAGATGGAGATGGAGAGGTTGGAATCCGTGCGTAATTACGCACAGCTCGGCACGGGTTCTGGTCACAATCTCCAGGTCTCGGAGCTCAGAGAGGGTGTTTTTTCTGGTTGTTGTTGTTGCTGCTGAGGGGTTTGGTCCTCTCGGATCAGGGGAGGCAGTCTGGGTGTACCCCCCCCCCCCACCCCCCCCCCAGCCCTGGGCCTGATGTTATCGGTCACATCTCTCCGCCGGCCACCTGTCTCATGAAGCCATTTGTCTTCCCAGGGGACCTTCTCGCTGATCATTGAGGCATTACACACCGACTCCAAAGACGACCTCTCCACAGGTAGGACACAAAAACACCCCCCCATCCTCCTCTCCATCCCTTTTTTAATCAATATTGTATCACACCAAGCACTTTCCTCATCCATCCTCCTCCTCCTCCTCCTCCTCCTCCAGAGAACCCAGACCGCGTCGTCAGCACCTTGACCACGCAGAGACACCTGACCGTGGGTGAGGAGTGGTCCCAGGACGTGCACACCGGTGGGAACACCGAGCTCAAGTACTCGTACCGGTTCGTGTGCGACGAGCACTACTACGGGGACGGATGCTCGGTGTTCTGCCGGCCGAGGGACGACGCATTCGGACACTTCACCTGCGGGGAGCGCGGAGAGATAGTGTGTGACTCCGGGTGGAAGGGCCACTACTGCACTGACCGTGAGTACCAGCACTGTAGGAAGATGTGAGAGATGATGGGATGAAGATGTGTATTAAGACACAATAGAAGTTATAATAGAGGATATAAAGAATAATTTGTTAGTGTAGAAAATGTATAAAAAAAAGTTCATACCAAAACTATATGAAAGATGTGTGAGATGATGGGATGAGAAGATATATTTTAAGACACAATAGTTATAATAGAGGATATAAAGAATAACTGTTTGTTGTTGGAAATGTATAAAAAAAGTTCATTTCTTGGCTGCAGTTAGAAGGCAACTTGTGCGTAAAAACCACACGCACCTCCTCCTCCTCCCTCACACACACACACACACACACACACACACACACACACACACACACACACACACACACACACACACACACACACACACACACACACACACACACACACACACACGACCACTTGATGAAAGATGTGTGAGATGATGGGATGAAAATATATATTTTAAGACACAATATAAGTTGTTAGAGGATATAAAGAATAGTTGTTTGTTGTTGGAAATGTATAAAAAAAAAAACCACACGTTCATTTCTTGGCTGCAGTTAGAAGGCAACTTGTGCGTAAAAACCACACGCACCACACGCACCTCCTCCTCCTCCACACACCACACACACACACACACACACACACACACACACACACACACACACACACACACACACACACACACACACACACACACACACACACACACACACACACTTGATGAAAGATGTGTGAGATGATGGGATGAGAAGATATATATTAAGACACAATAGTTATAATAGAGGATATAAAGAATAACTGTTTATAATTGTTGTAAAAAGTTCATTTCTTGGCTGCAGTTAGAAGGCAACTTGTGCGTAAACACCACACACACCTCCTCCTCCTCCTCCTCCATCCTCCTCCTCCTCCTCCTCCTCCTCCCTCACACACACACACACACGACCACTTGATTTATTCTAAGGAAAGTTTTTTAGGGGAATAATCTCACGCGTGCCATAAATTTACATGCTCCCTTCCGATTCGTTGCTCCGGGACTGGGCCCGAGCTGTGGTTGGCCCAGGCGGGGGAGGTATTGTTTGAAGTGGGCAGCTGCCGGCAGAGAGGAGACAATGGAGCAGCTGTCGTGCACTGGCAACACACTCGCCAGCTGTCCACTCTTATCTGCCCCAATCCGAGACATTAAGGGGAGTGTGTGTGTGTGTGTGTGTGTGTGTGTGTGTGTGTGTGTGTGTGAATGAATAAAGGAGTTTTGACCCGCAGTGAAGAAGAAGAAAAAAAAAAGAGGGTGGTTGGGTTTTGAGGGGGTCTGTGTGTGAGTGTGTGTGAGTGTGGCACACACACACACACATTCACACACTCCCTCCTTTGTCCCAGCACTGTGTTAAGCAGAAAATTCTTCCACGGTGATAAGGAGAGTTTTTAGGGGACAGATAATGGGTTTAGGAGCCGTTTAATGAAATCTTAAGTAAAGAGGTAAAAATGAAACACCAAAGTATGGTTTACATTTTGTACTAACTTGTCAATTGCAAGTGGACTTCATCATTTCAAGTGTTGATTGTAGAAAGAATGTTTAATTCTAACACTGTGATCTAGATGATGGCTTTTAAACATCTTCAGCAGCTAAATAACAAACAAAGAATCCACATTTCGTCAGTTAATAAAAGTTCCTTTCTCGTCTTTGCAGCGATCTGTCTGCCCGGCTGCGACGATGAACACGGATTCTGCGAGAAACCTGCAGAGTGCAAGTAAGTTTCCTCGGTCGGCCCTGTTGTTTTGTGGGGGGGAGGCGTTAATTATTAATTCAGTGGGACATTTGGAGGTAACGTGAGTGGACTGACCGGTGTGTGTGTGTGTTTCTTTTCTTCCCACCTCCTAATTGGACAACAACAGGTGCAGAGTGGGATTCAAAGGCCGCTACTGCGACGAGTGCATCCGCTACCCGGGCTGCCTCCACGGGACCTGCCAGCAGCCCTGGCAGTGCAACTGTCAGGAGGGCTGGGGGGGGCTCTTCTGCAACCAAGGTGAGGAGAGAGTGTGACGAGAGTAACGAGCGATGAGGAAAGACAGGGAGGAACCAGGAAGCACTGAAAGATGTCCAGGGTTTAAAGTTAGCTTCAAAAAGTGCAAGTTTTTAGAAATCTAGGTCCAATAAAACTCTTAATTCGACAGCATTGTGATGACTTTATGTCAACGTGAAGAAGGGGTTAACTACATTTGAAAGAACTTCAATGAAATGAAATTATAAGTCCTAAATTTTCTCTTGAACCGGCAACCTTTATGGTAAAATCACCGAACCCAGTGCTTGCTGGGAGGACAGTGTGAGGGGACAAAGGGTACAAAAGCTTGAACAATCGCCACAAGATCTTTCACGTTCAATTCGTCGTCTAAAAAAGTCTGTAAACAGACCAGAGATGGGGAAAGTAACAAGACAAGGCGTCACCATAGCAACGCTTTGGTAAAGAAACAACAACAGAGCAGCAGTTGTCTGGAGATGAGCAGCAAGAACAGGAGGGCAGGAAACCAAAAGAAACAACAAAAAACAGAAGAAGAGAAAGAGACAAGTGTGCCAGAGGACAAAAAGACATTCTTCTTCTTCTTCTTCTGCTGCTGCTGCTGCTGTTGTCGTGCCGACATGTGTTGCTCTGTGGCTAATCCACATGTGCCGCTTTGTCTCTCTCTCTCCAGATCTCAACTACTGCACTCACCACAAGCCCTGCATTAATGGAGCCACTTGTAGCAACACCGGTCAGGGCAGCTACACCTGTTCCTGCAGGCCGGGCTTCACAGGGTCCAGCTGTGAGATCCAGGTCAACGAATGCGCCGGGAACCCCTGTCGCAACGGCGGGAGCTGTGCCGTAAGTGTTTAAGTCTGGTTCTTCTTGGATGAATTTGGAAAGAGAAAGTGTTAAAAAAAAAAGAAAACAAGCGAACAGATGCAGCACGTTGAGATTCAGAAGGCTGCCGTTTGTAGCAGCTGCGAGATCCGAGAGATGTCAAGCCTGTTCTGTTTTCTTGCCACCCCCTCACAGGATTTGGAAAACACATATACCTGCACTTGCCCGCACGGTTTCTATGGCAACAACTGCGAGCTGAGTGCCATGACGTGCGCCGACGGGCCCTGCTCCAACGGCGGCCGATGTGCCGACAACCCAGACGGCGGATACTTCTGCCAGTGCCCCACCGGGTACGCAGGGTTCAACTGCGAGAAGAAGATCGACCACTGCACCTCGGGCCCCTGCTCCAACGGTAAGAGACGAGTTGGTCTGGGAGCTTTCCGGTTTGCCTCGAACGCCAAAACGTCAGATGATGTTTGTCATTTGTTTTTGGACCAAACGTTTACTCATCATCTCTGGTTTCTTTAGGTGCTCGATGTGTTGATCTGGTCAACTCGTACCTGTGTCAGTGCCCGGACGGTTTCACCGGCATGAACTGCGACCACACCGGGGACGAGTGCTCCATGTACCCGTGCCAGAACGGCGCCACGTGCCAGGAAGGTCTCGACGGCTACACCTGCTCCTGTCCGCCGGGGTACACCGGCCGCAACTGCAGCTCGCCCATCAGCCGCTGTGAACACAACCCCTGCCACAACGGCGCCACCTGCCACGAGAGGAACAGCCGCTACGTCTGCGCGTGCGTTCCCGGCTACGGCGGCAGAAACTGCCAGTTCCTGCTTCCGGAGCACGCCGCCATCCGGGGGTCAGAGGTGCCCTGGATGGCCGTGGGGTCCGGCGTGGCCCTGGTGCTGCTGCTGCTGGCGGGCTGCGCTGTGCTTGTTGGATTTTTCCGATCAAAAGTCCAGCGCGAAGGTCCGATAGAAACCGTTGGTGAGGTAGAGACAATAAACAACCTGACCAACAACTGCCACCGCAGCGAAAGGGACTTGGCGGTCAGCGTGATGCCGACGCCGGGCGTCAAAAATATCAACAAGAAGATGGACTTCTGCAGCGGCGACCCCGACGAAGGGTCCTCACCGGGGAGGAGCAGCTACAAGAGCCGCCATCTGCCCGCGGACTACAACTTCGTACACGAGGCCAACTACGAGCAGGCGGCCAAAGAGGCCATGCTGGAGGCGGCCTGCGAAGACAAGTGCCAATCCCAGGACTCGTTCGAGTTCGAGGAGAAACGCAGCAAACGTTTAAAATGGTAAATATCTTTCACAGTCTCTCAAATCAAACTGTAGCTTTGGGGTTCCTGTCCGAATGGTTAAACTAACAGCGTTTTTCTTTCTTTCCCAAAGCGATGCATCAGAAAAGAAAGCCCCAGAAATGTCTGCATGTGCGGACACCAAGTACAAATCTGTGTTTGTGATGTCGGAGGAAAAGGACGAATGTATAATTGCAACTGAGGTGAGTTTTGCACGTTTTATTTTCAGTAGAAGACGGTGTCTGCGTTTGGTCATTTGGCCAACAAACACTCATATGTATTTTTTGGTGTTTTTTGTGTCTCTCCAGGTGTAACGAGCCACCAATCGGGCTGCCCGTTGCTCATTTGCTCTATGGGAGAGTTTTTATACTCCTTCAGATGCTGCTCTAACCCTAGGGGGAGGTGTCCCGCCTTGAGACTGCTGCTGATACTGAGACGTTTAACTGATATTCAGAGTGAGCTGGTTCTCTACTGGAAAATAAGCGCAGGCAGTGGCGGCCTGTGGGATAAGAACTGGCGGGGTAAAAATAAATAAAAAATGAAAGAGTTTACGGTTGAAAGTAAACAGCCACTTAGCTTTCTGTTCTGCCTTTTAGAGGCGAGTAGGGGTACAAAATAAATGAATAAAAATGAAATATAAAAGGACACTGTCTCGTGGCGATAACGTGCGGGCGCTACGATTTTTGTTTTTTGCAACATTTGCACCCAGGCCTTTTTCTCTAACCCACACGCCGTTGCTGAGCGCAGGAACTGCATCAAACGGTGGATGTTTGGCCATACTGGCCTGTTCTTCACGAGGCTGTTCACGTGGGCTGTGCACCCATCGCCACACCTGTGAGGACTGTATGTATACTTGATCACTGTGTTAACTGAAGTGCGTTTTCTCCCCCCCGATACCCGAGCCCTCCAAACCATTTATGACATAGTATTGTTATTCTTTTTTTTTTGTTTCTTTTTGGGACATGAAAACTTTTGTCTTAATTAAATAAAAAATTTAAAATGTTGCTTTTTTTTTATACAGATTGTCCTTTTGTAAAATAAAGAAAGAAAAAAAAAAAAAAAAAAAAAAAGTTTAAAATTATGATTTAATTTAAGTTAATTTAATGATTTTGTGTTATTTTTATTTTGTATTGTATATTTGTGATGTTTGTCATGATTATTTAAGTTTTTTGATTTTTCTTTTTAAAAAATGATGATATTTGCAAAGGCACTTCAGGTCAATGGGACTTTTTTTTTTTTTTTTTTTTTTTTTAGAAAAATGTTATTTAAGAGGGATTGTACTGTACAAATTGTTATGTTGCCGTCTCCTTTACCGTTTCTGAATGAAGGAATTAGCCAAGACTATTTTTCCAAATAAATATTGCTAAACATGAAATCTTTAATTGCGTCCAAACTTTTTGTTCTGTCCATCTGCACACACTCTGAGAAACACTTCTTTAGGAGTCTGTGAGCAAAGTTAATCAGTAACATCTGTTGTCTTCCCCTGGCGACCCCATAGTGGGCTCTTTCTATGCCGACACTGTTGCCCACTGCCAGAAGTTGAAAGTGTCTCCCTGGAGACCGGAGAGGGGGCCCATTCATAAAAAAAACAATGTCCCTACGCTAGATTTACCACTCCTGTTTCTCCTAAAGAACAAGTCAGGTAATTCATGGCTCTTAGATTCAGATCAACGTGGAGTTACGCCTCCTGGACATACAACACTTTGGGTTTTCCAACTTTCCTGTTTCCTGCAAAAAACTACTTTTCTCACTAACATCTAAAGCTTTTTCACCGCAGTAAAGTTCCTCATATAAGAGGAAATAACAAACTTTAAAACTTGCCATTTTCCTCCCAACAACCTCTTTAAATTCCCCTCAGTTCTGTCTCTTAATTGCCCCACAAAGACGCTGATTGTATTTAGACACAAATAACTGTAAATCATCAGCCCAGTAGAGACGGCCTCTGAGGGGGTTTATAACCCCGCGGCATTATGGGAACAGACTTCGGCAGACAATGATGGAATTGACAATGGGGCACACAAAAGGCCACCCTTGGGAGAGCCTGCGTGTCCCTCGGCATGCTGGGAGAAAAGAGAGTAACGGGAACAGATGTTGTTGAGTAACAGATGCCTTCTGGCCAGAGTTCAGCCTCGACCAGCCAGAACCTTCAAAGGCCCGAGCTGCTTCAAGAAAAGACAGCTTTCACACCGACTTCAGGATACATTTGGTTTTTTCTGAGGGATGGAAGAGATAAGAGATCACCTAAGAGGACTTTTGTGTTGAGGTGATGAATAGAGACAAAGAAACTACAGTGAGGCTGCAGGAAGACAGAAGCCATGCAAGGGACAATTTGAGAAATACAAGGAAAGATATTTTACACATTTGAAATGAGTTTAGCAGCTTTTTAAGGGACGAAACACTGTGGAAACATAAAAAGAGTGACTGTGTTAATGTCTTATAGCAAAAAAATATTCCAAATTGTTTTGTTACAATGGCCAAAACAATAAGGTATTGACAAAAGCTGCAACTAAAAAATAGTTTCTCAATTAACTGTCAGAAAATGCTCAAAAATGCACATTACAACTTCTGTTGACTGAATGCATTTGCTTGTTTTGTCAGACCACCTGTCCAAAACCCAGAGATTCTAATTAATATCACATATTTACGAAAGATAAAACTATATATATATATATGGATATTTAAGAAGCTAGAACCAGTGATTTTTAGTTTTTTTTTACCAGTGAAAGTGACTTAACAATTAGCTGATAACCAAAATTGTTGATGATTAAGTTTCAGTTGAGTGACTAATTGATTACTTGACTTAATGTACAAACACTGCACAAAAACATGCGCTGGTACACAAGGGATTTTGTGTTCAAACTGTCAAGTATCAGACTTTACTTGGGTACTTTTATGACACTTTATACTTCTACTTTACTACCTTTAAGAGGGCAGATTTTGAACCATTTACTCCATCCATCTACAGTTATATGTTACCCTAAAAAACATAGGAGCAGCTTGTAAAAAAAAAAAAAAAAAAAAAAAAAGTACACATTGTCAGCGATTAAGCTACTTACCTGTGTACAAAAACGTTAACAATAAATTGTGATAACTGCTGCTTACACATTATTGCATCAGTGATAACACACAAATATTATCATCAAAAATAGGTTAACACCATAGAAATAGAATAGTAGTAGAACGGATATTCCGATTCAAATCAACATAGAAACATTGTCATGCGTACCGCTACCATGGCGACCATTTTAACAGGCTAACATCCGTATAAACTAAACAGAATAACTGTGAGTAGTTAACTAAAAGACTAAAACTTAAATGTAATAAAGAACATAGGAAAGAAGAGTGATGACTTTGGCTTATTTACTGTAACCGGTGTAGCGTCACAGCATGGTCAAATATATGCGGAAAACATTTCGATGTCCGTTCCATGTCATATTCTATTTCTGTACAGGGGCCACTCTGCTGCATCGTTTTAAGCCCATTTTTAGTATTTTGGGGGGATAATACATCATGTTTTTATCAATACCAGACTTTAACTTGTATTGAAGAATCTTTAAAATGTGGAGCAGCTGCTTTAAACGTAAATAAATCTAAATTCTGCTTCCTTCGATGCGGCACACAAACAAACACACAACTTGTAGATTAAAATAAATAACATTTTGACTAAAATCAGGCAAAATCTGATAAACTTGCAGTTTGTGGAAGTTGATGATTTGAGGTTTGAGGTGAAGTATTTAGTCGTTGTTTGATATCCAGAACAGGTGACACTGAGGTGTGATTCACACACAAACAGACACACACTAGCCCGTTCTTCTATACTTGTGAGGACACTCAATGATGTAATGACTAGATCTTTAATCTAACCTAACCCTTATTCTGACCTGATCCTTAAAACCAAGTCTAAACCCTCAACCAAGCCTTCCACGGTCTGTCCCAAAGTGAGGACCGGACAAAATGTGCACACTCTCAAAATTAAAAACTTAAATTGTTCTCACAAACATAGATGTACAAGTAAAACACACACACACACACTTTGACCTTGATGGAACAAAACAAGAAAAATAAAATCTGTGACGAGGAGCTGGCTTGGAGCCATAGAAGACTTTTTATTTGGAGAAAGAAATCTTTGAAATCACTCATTTTTAAAATTCAATTAATTCATTGAGTACGACATCTAAGTTCTCAGAAAAAGTTAAAATCATGCCTTTAGTCTTTTCATACATAAAAGATGTGGTTTTACGATGACAAGTGATTTTTTTTTGTATTTATTATAAAATGACTGTTTCTTCTTCTTCTGACATATTTAACCTCTGTTAAAAGAAATATTAATGTAGAAAAAACAATTATCAACCTCCCTCCCATTGAAACAAAAATAAAAAGGCATAACACAGTACGTTACAATGCGCTGACATGGCTTCAAAGCACACATATTACAGTACTGTACAAGGGTCCGCCTCAGACAATATGCACCCAAACCACTTCCACTGCTGAGGATTAGATCAAACCTCTGAAACAGCTCAACACTGCTTATTTACCAAACCCAGACCACAGCATGGCGTTGGCAACTGGCAAATGAGGTAAATATTTCCAAAAAACAAAGAGAAAAGATAAAAAGCACCAAAGGTTTGGCGTTAAATTTAACGTATAGCTTATAACCAACGGTGAGTTGGAGGAGTTTCAGTCCAGCTTCTCTTGAACTCTCAAAGTTCAGAGGCCAATGAACACACGCTGCCAGGCCTGCTCCGTGTAAATAAGCAGTTTTTAATTCAACATTTAAATGGGACATTTAATGTCAATATTTATTTATTTTTATAGTGAAATCCAGACGAAAAACGGATTTGAATCTACGTCTTTGCTGGATTCACTCTCGATTAAAGTGATGTTTCGGTTCAAATTATCTCATCACTTGCAAAGTTCTCAAGCTCAAAAGGGAGTTCCACTTATGAATTCATGTCAATTGAAAGATTAAGTAAACTACGGAATATCATATAATGCTTTGACTTACAAACATTAAGGAAAATTAGCAAAAAGCAGGGACACATAAGGTTTTTTTAAGATCACCTTTTAGGTAAAAATTTTTAAAAATAAGGGTAAAGAAAAACAATCTTAGGCCAAATACTTTAGGGGACAACAACATCTAGATCTAAGATATATGATGTGCAAACTTAATTGTGCATAGAGATCAAATTGTAATAAATATTAAAGTGATAATTAACATTATCACGAGTTTGACTTTGTCAAAACTTGTAGGGGTGATTGTACATTTTCATGATTAATTTAGTTTTACTAAAACGTTGACTTTTTTTTTTTTTTTTTTTTTTTTTTAATATAGTGCTGCAAGAAAAGCTTTTATTGTTTTTTGTTTTTTTTTTAAGCAACAAACACTTCCCATTTATTATTAACCAGAGCCCCAAAAGACAAAACACAACCAAACACTCAATAAAATTCCTGATAAAAAGCATTGATTTGTCATAGTTATTCAACTTCCTCTGAATGGCTCTTTCACTTTAAAAGTTTTTTTCTTTTTTTTTCTTTTTTTTAAATGTTCTGCCTTAATTCTGCATCAAAGAATCACATGAGCAACAAATAACAAAAAACTGAGCGTCATAGCGATGTACAGGAATATTTTTTTTTTTTTTTGTTTACATAGAAGTACTTTCGTTAAAGTTTTTGAAAAAAGTAAACGGATCTATCGTAGCTTGAGTTGTCACTGTTTCTTCGTTTGATGTAGCTTAAAAGATGAGGAGCATAATGCCTGTCTTTGGACCACCGAGGTAATTGTAGGTGTGTGTGTTTCTGTCCGTGTGTGTGTGTGTGTTTCTGTCCGTGTGTGTGTGTGTGTGTGTGTGTGTGTGTGTGTTTTGTGTGTGTTTCTGTCCGTGTGTGTGTGTGTTTCTGTCCGTGTGTGTGTGTGTGTGTTTGTTTCTGTCCGTGTGTGTGTCCGTGTGTGTGTGTGTGTGTGTGTGTTTCTGTCCGTGCGTGTGTGTGTTTCTGTCCGTGTGTGTGTGTGTGTGTGTGTGTGTGTGTGTGTGTGTGTGTGTGTGTGTGTGTGTGTGTGTGTGTAAAAACATGCTGAAACGTTTCCCATACGCTTCAAAAGAGAAAATAGTGTCCCTCCGAGCCGCCGGGGGCTCGTCCTGGTTCGAGGTATATATGATCCTGGGGCCGACCAGTGGCGCCTGTGGAAAATGTTACAAAGCTGTCTGATGGATGATGGTGAATTTCATTCACACTGCTGTGCATCACGCCGCCTCCTCCTCTGCCTCCTCCTCCTCCTCCTCCCTGCTGTAGTCTCACTCTGCTCCAACTACTCTCCGTCTCCATCGAATCATTCATCAACAACTTTCTTTGTGACCCTGGTTTTGCTCATGAAAAGCGCCGGGCTTCATTCACATTCAATTCAGTTAATTCAGGAATTTTCTTTTAATGTTCGTTAAAAAAGAAAGGGGAAAACTTTTACAGCAACAATTTTTTTTGGGATAAGCCAACGTTTGTTGTTTTAGTTTAAACAAGTTTCAAGTAGTGTTTAGCCACTTAAAAACGTGAATTTAAAGGTCCATATTTAAGTGCTCTGTAAGTGCTATTTATCCTTTTCTTGACAACAACAATGTTAGCTAAATAAACTCACCTTCAAAAGGCGTTTAGAAAATCTTATTCTTTAATACTTTCAAGGCTTCACTTGTTACAAAACGAGGACAGAAGGTTTCAATCCACATTTCATCTTTTTAGCAGGCTGACTATTATTGTGCCATTATTTTGAAGGGCCCCGATCACATGTGCGTCGTGGTTTTAGAAGTGAATAAATGTTCACAGAGTCGCTCCCCGTAGACTGAATATAAGAAGTGGAGGTAGTCGGCAAAGACGCGGTGCATCCCTGAAGAAATCCAGATATGTAGAATGCTTTGGGACGGGTTGTGGCTCAGGGGTTAGAGCGGGTTTTTGGTGGTTTGAAATATATATTTGTTTCTGTCAGGGAGCTACAGCCAATGAGAGCAAAGCCTGTAACATTTGGAACTTTACTGTATGTTGTTATTTGCAACACACATTGATCTACAAAGGGGAAATAGGAATAACAAGTATGAGTTACGCACTTGTTCTTTTTTTGCACGTTTTTTCGTGACAGAACGTAGTTTGGAGACATCATTGGGGGGATTCTAGATAAAAGCCTGCAAATTTCCCCGCTGCGGGACTAATAAAGGATTATCTTATCTTATCTTAAAAGAGGATCTTGTAGTGTGTGACCGCATGTCTTCGCTCAGTCATGTAGTGTGAAAAACCACAACGACTTACAAGACGTCAAGTCGTGTAGTGTGATGAAAGTACAGCAATTTGATGACATTTAAAGTCGTGAGCTTTGCCTCGAGACAAGCTTCCACAATTAGAACATGCTAAGGAGATTAGCATTAGCATGGGGTCGTAAACAAACTCTACTTTCACACATTTGATTTTAATTTAACTTTTCTAACTTGAATTAAATGAATTGAGAGTGAATAAAACCCTGCATAACCACCCCTACCCGCTAACCCTTTCTTCCCCTTATTTTCCCTAACTTGCATCTCCATATTTCCCATAATCCCCACCCCACCCTCACCTCCACCTAGAAACTGCCCCTCCCCCTCGCCCACTCCCTTACCCGCTCTGTATTCCTAACCTCTTTGGTGACTCTTTTGTGTCTTTGAAACAGGGTTCCTACACGTTCTCTAATAAAATAAAATTCCATCAAAAAAAAGAAACTTTTTGGATGGATTTTAGATGTCTTGAGCTCACGATTAGTCGTCGTGGCAACGGACGTCACAACACAGGAAATGACAGGAGCACTACAGCTATTTAAGAAGGATTTCTTGGGAGGTTTCAACTATTTTTACAAACTTTTTCAAGATTTTTGTGCAATTCCAAAACGTTCAGACTGTGTAGGAACCCTGATTGAAGGTGTCGCTAAGCTAAAACAATGGGAACCCACCAGAACAAAAGGTCAACAAGGCTGTTAGGACCAAATTAGTGTTGGTTCAAGGAATGGGCTCACTAACCTCCCCCTCTAATCTCCCCCCCCGTATCTCCCCTCCCTCTCTAGGTGGAGGAAGCTCCGTGGCTTGGCATGTTGGCCATGCTGCCGACCATGCCAGCCGCGCCAGCCATACCTGAGGGCCCTCCCAGAGCCGGAGGGCTGTGCTTGGTAGGTGAGGTCATGTCGGCTCCACGCCCCTGGCCTTGGCCCGGCGGGGCGTGGTGGGCGTGCTGCAGGGCGTGGCGCTCCAGCAAGGTGCGGTGGGTGAAGGCCCGGTGGCACACGTTGCACTGGAAGGTGCGCTCGGCACGGTGGGTGCGCATGTGCACGTTGAGCGAGCTCTTCTGGGTGAAGCGCTTGCCGCACATGGAGCACTGGAAGGCCCTGACGCCGGTGTGCACCACCATGTGTTTGAGGAGGTAATCACGCAGGGAGAAGGAGCGCCAGCAGATGGAGCACTGATGAGGTTTCTGACCTGGAGGGTGAAGTAAGAACAAAAATACAGAACGAACAAAGACACACACAAAGGGGTCGGGTCAGTTTATATGAATCATTTGGAGGAAAACTACATGAATCAAATCAGTTATTGGGGTTATTAGAGATGTTCTGATCACATTTTTTCCCTCCCGATACAGAGTGAATTATATGTAAATATTTATGTTATGCACAAAAAACTGTGGATGAATTACAAAGTTTAACATCAACCATCACAGTGTGAAATAAAGATTTGTTTTAATCCATAAAAATAAACTCTCATTTACTAACCATTTGAATTGTGTGTATTTATGACGGAAAAAAAACAAAACACTAAATTAGTGGTTGAAATAATATTTGACAAAAAAAATAACACTGCTATAATCAAACATCAAAAGGTAAATGTATCTGCCAATATGGATCATTAACAATCTCCAATTAGTATCGGCGGCAAAAAATCTCTAAATGTTAAATTTGCTCCGAATATATATATATATATATATATATATATATATATATATATATACATATACACACACACACAGTTGCCTGCTCTTTAACCCATCCAGCAGACACAGAAACATTTAAAATATTTATTTGGAGTCCACCTGAATAATTTAAGTCTAATATTCACACACCTTTTAGCTCAGGTTTGGTCTCCACCACTCCCTGAGAGAAATATCTGGCTTTTTATTGGCGAGATGTTCCACTCTCTTAACTAGCTAACTGTGTCTGCTGTTTGCTGCTGGGCAGGTAGTATTAATGACACAGATGAAAACAGCTCCAGAAGAGGGTTTGATAAGAACGACTTCGAATCAGAGAGTAAATGTGCCGTAAAACCAAAACAATGAAAGGAAAGCGCTGTATGGGTGTTAGGTTTCTCACTGCAAACGACCACCTTTGCATTCAATGTAGCGACATTCATGTCCTTTGACTCATTGTTTATGTTAAATATATTTTTAGGAAAATAAACAACGAGGTGGAGGAGGCGTGTCTCACCGGAGTGGATGAACATGTGCTTGCTGTAGTTCTTCCTGGAACGTAAAGATTTGCCACAGTGCGTGCAGTCAAACGAGGTCTCGGATCCCTGGGAGGAAGGGGAGGGGCCTGCCGAGCAGGAGGAGGCGGAGGGAGGCGGGGCCGGGGTCATCGGCGCCGGCGGCGGGGCCTGCTGAGTGGGCTCGGTCCCTGCCATGCTGTCAATCCCACCCATGGGCCCGCCCACATAGAAGGGAGCTGGCTGCGACTGGCTCACTGGGTACTGGAAGAGAAGCTGAGGACGAAAAAACAAGGAAATATCTGTTATTACTAGAATATAGGTGATAATGAACTAATGATGTACGTTTGTGTATTTAAGTATCGCAATATATTGAGTTGTAACCGCTGTATCATGATACAGATAGTATCGGCAGATTCACAAAATATCTGTGTAAAAGTCCATCAAACCAAAACTGTTTCCTGACTTGACAGATTTATTTGTATTTTAGTGCTGCATTGCTTTAAATTCTGCTATTTTTCAATCATCTCAGCATCACAAAAACTACAAGAAATATATTTTGGAAAGCCTCTTCAAACACATGTCTGCTGAGGGTAAAACCCATCATGTTTTTTAATCATTCATTCATGGTGAACCGATCTGCATCCTAACAAATTTAAATGTATAGAAACACGGTCATACCTGGAATTTCTTTGGATGCAAAAGTTTTAATTGTTTGCCATATTCAACCTTCCAAATTTCTAATTTATTTTTTATCGTTTTTTGAATTGTCTGAAAGTTGTTTTAGTTTATTGCTTCTAGTAATTAATCTTCATCTTCATAGAAGAAAGAAAACAATTTCTTTCAGAATTGTTGTTTGTTTGGCTTTTATTTGTTTTGTGAAGCTGCAAAGACCTTACACAGTTTGTTATTTAAATTGAAGAAATTAACATTATTTTAAATGTTACAGCTAATCTTGTTTAAAATTCTGTCAATTTACCTTAAACTCTTGCAAAAAACAAAAAATCTTCTTAGACTGTTAGATCAAATTCATTGTTTTTATATTTGTTGGGAAGAAAATTAAAAGCATTGCAGATTATATCAGGATTAGATCTTTTTTCTCCCGCCACATTTGTAATTATTTAGTGATAATGAACTCTTTATTTTTCTAACTGTGAAAAGTAAATAGCTTGTGCTCTATTAATTCTCCATATTCACTACTTATTTTCTGTTGGCACATAAAACAAGAAACCGGAGAATGATCTGACATCCCAATATCATACGTTATTTTAGCTTTAAATATATTTATTTTCCCCCCCATGCTTTCTTTTTTCTTTTTAAATAAAAAAACATATCAAATTAAACAGCAGATCATTTCTTGGAATGTTGACACAGCATTAACACATATAAAAAGCCTTGACAAAAACATAAAAACACATTAATAATCAAATCAAATAAAGAAATATTAAAGACATAAATCACCCTTAAAGTGAGCCCTAACTGCAATTTAAAAGTCTGTCATATGTTTGTTTCCTGACTGTAACACACTCTGTTACTGTAACTCAGCCTCTGGTGCATACTTTGTCGTCGCTCTGACAATCTGTTAACTCTACGTAGCAACATTCTGCAATTGGAGTGCAGCTAAAATGTAATCCCGGAGTTTGATATGAGACCTGCGTTTGCACACCGACCTGGTTGTTGATGGACTGCGTGGTCGGAGGCGGAGTCAGAGGCTTGTTGACCCTTCCTCTGGGGTTGAAAGCCATGGCCTGAGGAGGCTCGCTCTGGGGCCAGAAACTCTCCGAGAACACCCCCTGCTCATCGTAGAAATCCTGAAACATCACACACACACACACGCACACACGCGCACACGCACACGTTGGCTTCAGTTCAAGCTACAACCTAAAATATTTTTCCAGAAAACACTTCCTTTAAGTGTTCAGGTTCAATAAGAAACATACTGAACATCTGAAACACTTACCTGCTCCATAGGTGGATATCCAGCCTGACTCTGTGCATAAAGAAACAAATCCATAACCCGCTCTTCCTTCTGCACTGTGTCTCCTCTGATGTACAGATATGCACAGACCACATCCCTCAATGTTTGCAGTCACAAACTGTATGTCTTTTTTTTTAACCTCAATTTCAACACGTGCACGAGGGAAAGCATACGTTGGAAGGGTTAGCGGTCCGACCGGTCGAGCTACATTACCGGCTACAGAGCAGTGTGATCATGTTGTACAATATGATTGATGGCTCATACGGAAACGCATACTGGCGTGGGTGGAGCAGGAAGTCCCAACACATCTCATATATATGATGTTTCTAATTTCCTGTACCGACACACTCCTACCCGTCAACCTCAGATCCACCCACGCCAACTTCCTCACCTATATCTATATATATCTATATAGATATATATATGTCTTTTCTGTTTATTTCTGTTGTAATGTCATCTATCTGCCTTGTTTACATTGTTATTTATTTTATTGCTTCTGTCTTTATAATGTAAAGTGCCTTTGAATACCTTTTAAATCGCTATACAAATAAAATATATTATCCTATTACTATACAGTATATAAAAATTGAATATTGCAATAGCGATATGCATGATTGTTGTGCATATTTTCTGGAAATTCATAGGGGAAAGCACAAAAATGAACAGAGAAAAATGTCTTTTTTTTGCATTAAATACCCATAAAATCAAGGCGCTCCCATCGTACTAATACAATAGCATAAATCCAATATTGTAATGAAGCAGTTCTGCATATGAATTTACAATATTTCAACCTGGTATCACCATGTGACCTGAGGCAATCAGGGTCCTGTTTCACCAGGTTTACAAAACACAAGATGCAATTTGCAACGTGAGATCATTTCCCCTTTTCTCTACTTTCCCTTTTCACAACTCAAAACAAACACTGTACTCGTTACCACATGCAGGAGCAAGCAGAAGCCCTGTCTCACTCGGAAATGTATCTGCAGTTGGCAGTCGTTTGTAAAATGTGAAAGTGTGGCACAAACAAACCCTGATCCTGGGACTGAAAGAAGGCAATCAGAACACGTAGAGGAGCTATCTAGCACTACTTCTGGTACGGCGAACACCGTCAGTTAAATGGCTTCAACCATCATAGTGTGATATAAAGTTTTACTGACGATTTTTAACGGCCGATATTCAGTAAAATATGAGATCAGGACATCTGCATTTATGCTTTCTGTTCGCCGATCTCTGATGATGTTGTAAACATTGTAAACATCCAATCCGTGGTGAGATCAGCAGGAGACGAGATAGTAACGTTAGCAGCACGGCTAACAGCTAACAAAAGGAGGTTCTGTTCATTGACATAATGACGCGCTCAGGCTCTGTTTAGTGTAAAAACTATTATTGGACAAAGGTAAATTATAACGTTATCATGATGTGTTCACATGTAATCTGGTAAAATGTACTTTTATAAATAAAGTTGTTTGAATGAGATGTACAAAATAGACATTAAAGAGGTAATTATGAGCTCTTTACACTAACTCTAAGTAGCCTATAAAACAGCAATAAACCAGTAAAACAATAAAAAATGTTGGGACCAAAAAGATGATCGAAAATACTTATATTTAGGGTTAGATATTTTAAAGATATGCACTAAAAAGTTGTGTATGAAAAACCTTTAAATTCAGAGACAAAACATATTTGTAAGGCACAAAATGAATTGTAAATTGTAGTTATAAATTAGTGTACCACAAGCGGTGGCACGTTTTTGTTTTGTTTTTCTTACACTTCCAGCAGTGAAGAGCAAATACAACGCAAATTTGTTTTCCATAGTCTGTGCTGAAATATGAGAGTAAGAAACGACTTGACTTCACGTCATATGTACTAAAGAGCAGGACTGAGAAACTGCTCATAGACAGAAGATTAGATTACTTCAAGCAGCGATGGGTTGAATTGATGATCACATGCTTTGTTTCCCATTAAAAACAGAACGTCTTAACCTCCCAAATTGAGTGGATTACTCCATTTCCGGTGTTGACTCGTACTGCAGCACTTTGGGGAAAAAAAAAAAACTGACAGGCAAAGAGCTGAATCCTTTTGACTGTGTGGCAGATGTTCCTTGTGTAGTCTGCAGGGTACAGCAGGCTGCGGCATAAATCCACCACGCCCCCCTACTTATTTCAGGACGTGTGACAGAAATGCTGAGAATACATTTTGCACACTTAAGTAATTTTAAAAGTTAAATTTTTACTTTATGTACGACCTTAAAATCAAAGCTCAACACTGTTGTTTTACGCTCTGGTGTTGATAAATGTTTTAAACGTTCAATATAAGTGAGCTTTACATCATTAATTTGGTTTCTTCCATCAGCTCCCATAGTTGCAGCTTAAACCTCCCAGTTAAACCCACCTGTCCAAAGCCAGCCATGGATTCCTGGGAGCCCTCCTGCTGTCCGGCCCGCCTCTGGTCCTCCATGCCGTAGACGGATCCATCTGGGTCCTGAACCCCTTCATCTTTCACCACCACCCCTTCTCCTCCCAGCACCTAGAGAGGGAAAAGAACAATTAAATGTAAAGTAGTAAAGAAATGGCGTTCATAAAAAGCGGCAGGAGCAAATTGACCCGACTACAGCCCCTTTAAAGCCGGTGCCGATAAGTTAAACGACCTACAGTAAAAAAGCAGAAGTCCATAGAACGTAAACGAGGAAATTAGTGCTGAAGTTCAGACGAGAGCTTCTCTTCAACGGAGCAAAGTGCAGAAACATCTCAGCGATATATACGGCAATGCAGTGCGAGAAGAGGGAAAAGCAGTAAAAAGGGAAAGGAAAGCAAAGCGTTGCAGCTCTGCATGCCTGAAAGCTGTAACCATGGCAACCCTTCCCCTCATCCCCCCCACCTACCTGGAGTCTCAGCGGCTGCCTCTGCTTGCGGCTGTGGCTCACCCCCTCTCTCTGTCTCCGTCTCTCCCCCGCTCCCTCACGTCCAGGTCCTCCTCCTCGCTGTACCTCTCCATCGCCACCAGGTCGTCGGAGAGGTCGGTGGCGTTGCCGCGGAGGCTGTCCCTGCCGATGCTGTCCACGCTGCCCACGCCGGAGCTGCAGGCCGCCGACAGGTTCCCCGTGCTGCTGGTGTTGGCGCCGTTGGCCGTCTGAGCCAGCAGGTCCCGGAGTTTGTACCTGACGTCCTGAGTGCAGCTGGAGCTCTGCTTCATGAGGATGGCGCCGGCCCCGGTGCCCAGGCCGTCTCCGCACATGGAGCCGGGGCCCATGTCGCCCAGCGCCATCAGACTCACCGCGTTGGCCTGCTCCATCGGGCCCGGGCCGCTCTCGCTGGCGCCCCCAACCCTCCTCCCATGTTGCTGGACCCGCATTCAGCCATGAAGTTGGGGAAGTTTGCGTAACCTCCGCCCCCGCCCGCACCAACAGAACAGCTTCCACCGCCGCTGCTCTCCCTTCCTTTCCCCCGCCACGCTCTTCCTGTTTTGGGAGAACTCCTCCGAGCATCCCTCCTCCTGCCGCCGCCGCCGCCGCCGCAGCAGCTGCAGCAGCTGCAGCCGCCGCCGTGGCCGCCGCCTTCCTCTGAGAGATGATCTGGGTGCACTCGTCGATGACCGTCTTGATCTGCAGGATGCTGGCGGCGGTGAGGATGCAGAGGGCCTGCGACTGCAGCACCACCAGCGAGCCGCTGTACATGAAATCCAC
>NC_072457.1:3446568-3459068 GCF_027596085.1 Anoplopoma fimbria
TAAATGCCTTCTAGTACAACAACAAAGCAATCTGAAAGCAATCTGAAAGCAATCCATTTCCTCATTGCTTCAGCTCTCGTTTTCAGATTGTTTGGTGAGGGCTGACAATGTTTTTAGTGTGAAAAACAAAAGTGAGTGAAGCAGGTGCCGTCCACGCTTCATGAATGATTGATACAAGAAAATCAAAAGAAAAGACACAACCTTTGCATCATGATGAAATTCAATATGAACTGTAGTGTTTAAGAATGAATGAACCCCTTCTCCCCCCCCTTCTCTAACACGCCCTCCATTATGTCCTCGTCCCGTGTCTTACTGTGGGTGCAGCTTGTAGAGCGTGCCGTCCACGCCCACGGTGATGTCCAGGTGGTCCAGTCCCCTGTTCTCACGGATCTTGTCCACCACAGCAGCCATCCCGGCTCCACAGATCTGAGCGGCGCGGCGGGACACCGTGCCGCACACCTCCTTGACGATGATACTGTCGTCACAGGTGCTGTCGAGCCCCAGCTGCTGCAGGATCGCCCTGACCTGCAGCAGCGCCAGACGATCGCTGTGGGGGGGGGAGAAGGTGTCAGAGGTCAGCCAACAGCAGGAGAGTCACCGGATACCTCACAGCTGTTCCCAGAGGCTAAGGTAGGCTTAAACACTGTGTAAACTCAAGTGGTCACATTGCACCCCCCCTCCTACTCTCGTACCTGGGTGTTTTATTTTCCACAAATGCTACTTTTCTGCTGCTTTTATGTGCTTATTCTCTCAATGTAATTGTAGATTTTTGCCATAGACTTTATATAAACGAGTACATATCAGATGTTTTACAGTACTAATTCTGGAGTTTCATGTTTTTTTATTGTTTTTTTCAACCAGTTTCCATTCATTTTACTACAGTGTGAAGATCAACACACACCTGTTTGATAAATGTAAATCCATCATCGTGAACTCCATGTCTCAGTATTTAAGTTGTGGGGTTATACAGTTGTTAGTGCAGATTGTTATAAAAAAAAAACACCTCAATGACAGAAATGAAAGCAGTAGTGCTATTCTCTGTAAAGTATCACATACTTTATCCTGTCTCTCTGCAAACCTGATTTTAATATTGAATGGGAATTCATGCAAATGGCTTGTAGGGAAAACCCTCAGTTTTAGTGCCTGTCTCTTTAAGAGCCCCTGTTTTCTGATCTAGACAGCCCACAAAAAAATTATCTTATCTTATTTCACAGTTTGTGAGGTAGTAGGAACTCCAGAGACCATAATGTATGTACACAAACATACATGATATGTCCCCTTTAATGCAAACAGGAGACCACAGCATACTGTTTTCTGACATGAAACTTCATTCTGTTGCATTAAAATCTGATAAAAAGTAGTTTGTAACAAAAATAAGTTGTTTATCTGCTGAAATAAGAAAAAAATACCACCAAATGTCCCCCAAATGATATTTTTAAGGGTTGATTTTACCTTAAAATTTGACAATAGTTTGTAATAGACACAATAGGCCTAATACCACTGTCCCCCCCTAAAGCGTTAAACCCTGAACCCTCAGACTCGATAGACGTCACCTGCTAAATGGTTGAGTGTGAGAGGCTGTGAGGGCTTAAAAATAGTGTAAATAGGAATGGGACAGCACTTTGATGCGACGTATCACGTTACCATGGTAACATCATAACATTTTATGTTCATTTGTGGGTAAATCTAATATGTTTTACTCCCTGATTTCAAAGTCTTCCAGGCTCTTGCCTTTATGAGATGAGATGTAATTGTCAAATAATCTATTTACTTGTTTTTGTTAAAACAGCTTCAATAACAAAAAAACTGTTATAGTCTACGTTTGCATTCCTCTGAATTAATATTTGCCCTCTTTATCCTTCATGTTTCTGTGTAAGTTTGTTTTGTTTGCCTTTTTTTCCCCAGACTGGTTACCCCGTGTTTAACGTTGCAACGCTATGAATTGTGGGTAATTCCCTCAGACAATGTCTGCAGAAATGAGCACTTACAGAAAGTGTTTACAAAGGGCTAAAAATGTCTGCGAGAGAGACTCAAACACTTGACGATTTGCCCAAGGGGCAGCCCTCAAACTCTCACGGAAGTCAGAAAGCCACTGCAGCAGCACTGATGCACCACCTGCAGTGATTCACTCACCTCTCTATCTGTGACAGGAACTTCGTCTCGAAGATGCCCCTGGTCTTCAACGTCTCGGAGATTTGTCCCCGGAAGAGGAAGCCGCGCCTGGTCATATCAATCAAGATCTGCCTGACGATCTCTCCGAGGTACATACCGCTGCACATCTTCTCATATCTGACACGCATAGAAAAGAGAAAAATCTTAGTCAGCAGGAAGTTTCAAGAAACACAATCTTCTGTTTTTTTGTTTTTTTATATTTTCAACAAAGCTATAGTTTGATACTGGAGGTGTCTTCACCTTTGTTTGCCTTCGTTGAGCGAGTTCTCGTCCACGGCCTGGTCGTACTTCGTCCTGATGTCGTCCAGGCAGCCGTTGTCTCCGAACGCTCCCCACTCCATGTTGACACACATGCGTCCCTCGCTTCCCTCCACTATCTCGATGTTCTTCGCCTCCTCCATGTAGCAGGCGTTGCTGCCGGTCCCTGAAGAGGACACACAGCCCGTCAACCTCAAAAAACCCTGAACGCTGCCTCAGACTTTGTTTTTAAATGCACAAATCTAAGACGTTTCTAGCTGTAATTTGGTGTTGCAGATCAATATGAAAACAGTTTGATACATATGACAAACATCTACCAGCACGAGAATAAAGTAATGTACGGCTGTGGACGTATTTTAGACATCTAAAATAATCAATATAATTTTAATTGAAAGCTATATTTAGAATATTTTCACCTCTTTAACTTGCTGTCAGACAGCCCGTTCTGACGGGGAACCGAAGCCATTTTTACCTTGCAGAACACAGGAGTTGCAGGTCTACCGTTGCCTCCATCAAAATATTGTTTTTATTAAGAGATTCAGAGCATATATAACGGCTCCAATTCTCCGTCAGAAAGGGCTGATTGACAGCAAGGTAAAGGGGTGGAAATATTCTACATATAGCGTTCTCTTAAACTGTTTTGGATTATTTTAGGTGTCATAAATACGTCCACAGCAGGACATTGCTTTACTCCTGTTCTGGTTCTCCTGTCTTTTTCTCCAAACTCCATCTACTGTAGTAATACACTGACTAGGACTCCTGCAAATTTCCCCGCTGCGGGACTAATAAAGGATTATCTTATCTTATGAATAAGTACCTCATATAACCACACTTTTAAAAATACAACTATATAGACATTTTTGTATTAAAATGTTCCTTTTCTTTCTGGTTCTGTTTTTAACTCACCTGCGATCAGCCCGACCTCACAGTTGGGTTCCTCATATGCACAGGTCATCATCGTCCCCACTGTGTCGTTCACTATGGCAACCACATCCAGCTCAAACTCCTGTGAGAAAAAAACACAGAGAAAATTAAATCACAGGTAGACGTAAGAGGAAAATACTTATCTTATGCTGTCAATTCATTACACAAATCTCACAGTTCAAGATGTATGCTTTGTGTTATAATCCTGGCAAGTTTCCAGACACCACACTGATCACAATGCAGTTCACTCACATTCCTAAACAAGCTGCACAGTTAAAAAAAAATACAACAAGCTGTTTCAGAAAGCTGCAAAACATCAGCAGCTTTGCCGAACACACAGAATCTAAAGGATCATTTTTGTCATAAATAAAGACCCCCACACTGCACAATTCCTCCCCAGTATCTGAAAGTTGGTTTTTCCAGGTGTTATGACATGCTTATTACAACAATAACCACACACTGCTCCAGTCCCGCTCTGATTTACCTCTCAGTTAATGATTAACTGTCACTTAATACTTACTGGATTCTCCATCTAAAAGGGGTGAAATCGATATAAAAAAACTCAAAAGATATGATGAAAAAGCCAAACTTTTTTTTTAGTACAAAACTGATGTAATAATCAGAACTTAATCATGTTTATTTATAATGAATGACTAGCCCGCTGTAGTGTGTATGCTTGACCATAATAGGTGCTTTTAATCTGTAGGTTCACACGGTAGTAGGTGGGGTTAAGTGTCTTTATGCTGAACCTTATTAAATTCAGTCCAAAGGTGTCGGTATGCCAGGATAAGCATCTATCCAGGTGATCTACTAGAACAATGTAGGTAGTATTTCCGACTTTACCCATTCAATTTCAAGTGGTCCTTTAGAGGTTTCCTTTTTGTCCTGCAGTGTTCCAACACAGGAAACCATTTTCATTTAGCAAAACAACAAAAGAGTTGTTCTGTCCCGTAGGAACATACAGTGTGCAGATAAACCAAACACGTCATGCCAAAGGACTTTATATCTGAGATCACTTAATCCCATTTAAAATCATTGCTACAGGGGTTCGTTAAAAGCCAGACAGACCCTTTTTTTATGTGTAGGCTTTTAAAGCAGCATGAGACAACAGTGAGCTACAAAGAGAACAAAGTATTCAAGGTGCACTGGTCCCAAAGAATTTGTATTTGAAGTCATAAAGTTCTCGACAACACATTAAAACGAAAACTGCATCGGTGCGTCAGCAAAGCAGCAGTCAGGAGTTAATTTAAGCTGGCAGGTATTGATACTAAAGGGTGTACATGGTGATAAATGTGGAATTTGAATACAAGTAAGTATTACCCAAACTTGTAATATTTTTTGCAATGCTCAATTACTGTAAAGCTAAAGTTTTTACCTTACTTTTTTACTTTACTCCTATTTCCTAATTTTCTCTCTCAAAAGTAAGATTTTTTTACATTAAAATACGTTAAAAGCAATAGAAAAACTGTGGCGTTGGATGTCTATGTTGCATGCTGATGGGCTGTACTTCCTGTTTGCCATTACCTCTTTCCTCTTGATCGCTTCCCGAAGAAGCTCCACCACGTTTTCGCCCTCACAGTCTGTGGCCTTGAATCCTTTGGTCCAGGTTACGAGGATACCCTGCAGAGCACGTACAACACTTACTGGGAAATATCTAACAAATACTGTTTGGATAGTACAGCAATCTAAGAAAAATACAAAAGGTAAGAGGTTGGAGAAGCCTTCTGACTAAAAGGTCAACTCTTGAAAACCATGAACAGATTCCTGTTTCGAACCAAAATTCAGGGGTCATCCCTAATTGTACCAGTGAATGAAGACGAACAGTGTTGTTCCTTAATTTCATTGTCTTCTGTCTCGATCTCGAGCTGATGTGTTGTTTCACTTTTACACTTTAGCTTCTATCTTCATCTTTTTAACCCGTTTTCACTGCTGAATCGGTTTGACATCGTGGATATATATCCTTAAAAACTCATATTGTAGACCCTTCTGTCTGCTTCTCTCTTCTTTTCCAAACATTAGATAATATTTATGCAGGGAGTGTAGTTTGTGACAGTGTGGGCTCCATGGTAACGACGGCTCTGACGGCTTGACAGAGTAGCAGCAGGGGGCGGGGCTAAGCAAAGGGTCAATTCCTTCAACTTCTTGCCACCCTTTGCATTGATATTTCTACATAGCTCCACCTCTATTACATGAAAGAGACCCAAGTCTGGTTCTTTCTCCTTCCTATTCTACAAATAATGGGTGCTATTTCTGAGATAACTGTTGGAGAACATACTGCGTCCAGGCTGGTCTGATGGCAGGGGAAGGAGAAGGTGAAACCCAGCGGCAGGCGAGCGCTTTTCATGCCCATGTAGTCCAGGAAGTCGGAGATGCAGTGCACAATGTGGTCAAAGAGCTGGAGAGAGAGACGTGCTGTTAGTGGTTTGTACACTGGGAGATGTATGAATGAAGGGTAATATATCTAGAGTAAGTACAGGAGCATCTATGTCTATGCAGAAAAAGACTTTTGCAGGAAAGAAATGACAAATATTAGAATGAAATCGTCACGGGCAACAAAGAAGCCATTACCTCTTCTCCTGTGCCCTGCATGACTTCTATGGGAATGGCGTAGATTTTGTTGTGCATCTCCACTGATCGCTTCTTGCCGCCTCGGATCTTTACCAGAAGCACGCGGAAGTTTGTCCCTCCGAGGTCCAGAGCGAGGAAATCTCCGTTCTCTGTTTCATAAGAAATACGTTTTTTTTTAGGGTTGGAACCAAAGGAACATAACCTGTCGACACTGAATACGTTTTCTTAATTGTATTGATTTTAATTATATAAAACTATGAATCAGAGTAGACTACTTTGACTTGAAGATTGGAAGATATAAGTTGAATAAACTCTACTACACGGTCCTTCCCTCCCACCTCTCTGCTCATCATTATATTTTTGGTCACCTGTTCCATCCGGTGTTGTTCTGACAAAAGTAGGCAGCATTTTGACCGTGGCTTCCTGGTGGGTGTTCTTCTTGAGGCCTCTTTCGATCTCCACCCTCATGCGCTTCTTCACTTCCAACAGCTGCGCTTTGCTCAGCCGGAACTCCGCCATAGTCTGCTGAATCTGGCGAGCCTGCTCCGTCAAACGGTAGGCCACGGCCGTCACCATGGCGGCGCCTTTCGCACTCCCACTCTCGGACAGCAGGAAGCGGACGTCTGAGTCCGGGACCAGGCGGCGCACCGTCTTGTGCAGACGGCGGGCGTATCTGTTCAGAGAGGAGAAGATATATCCCAGTCACATAGAGATCGATCGGTTTACAGCAGAATACAAAATGTTATTCCTTTGCTCATCATGTAGACGGAGGGGAAGGCCCAGTATTTGAGATGGTCTAAGGTGGTTCACACATACATAACGTCACTGTGAACTTAAAGCTATTTCATATTATTGCACAGTACAGCTTATTTACTTAAAAGTCATAAGTATTATTGTTATTATGGTTATAACCATTATAATATTATTATTGTTGTTTTTATCCTTATTATTGTTATTGCCATCATCAGTATTATAATTATAATAACTTGTATCATTATTATTATTGTTGTTGTTATTATTATTAATAATATAATAACAATACAATCATTTATTATATTATTAATAATAATATAATAACACAATCATTATAATAATTGTTATTGTAATTTCCATTATTATTATTATTTTAATTAATATAATAACTATTATTACCATTATTATTATTTTATTATCCTTATAACAAATTTTACTACTTTTATCATAATTATCATCATAACTATATTGTGTAATGACACATGAATAAATAGGGCAGGGTAAAATTGTCAATTATCACAACATTACTCTAGATATCTTTTTAATCAAGATATTTATTATAACATGGGAATGCTGAAATAATCAGACTGATCCAAAAGCTATTAACTGTATTTCAATGTTTCTTCTATACTTTTGTATATTTAACTTAAACAAAAATATCACAATTATAGCTGAAACACACAATAATGTTGAATTATCATCCTACCCTACGACCAAAAAAACAGAAGTGATTTGGATATGTGTGGGAGTTTTTCTTTGTGTTTGTTTATTTTACAAGACTGATTTATGGGAAATCTTCCCACCAGTGAAATGATGCCTGGTGTGCATCCTCTTTATTCCTCAGAGGATCTTCACCGCCTCGTCTTCACCCCTAACCCTTGTCTCATTTTTTTTTGTGAGGTGGAATATTTAGGGCAAACATGTCGGCTAATGTAGATGAATGAAAGATCACAGTTCCACGTTACTCGCTCCTCTCTTATACTCACTGAGGGTGCATCTTGTAGAGGGACCCGTCGATGCCCACCGTGGTTCGCAGGCGTCCGACTCCTTTGTTCTCCTTGAGCCGAGCGAGGATTCCTCCCAGGGTCGAAGCAATCAGATTGGCCGAGCGGAAGGATACGATGGTGCACACGTGCTGCACCGCCAGACAGTCTTCATCGGAGGGCTCCACCCCGAGCCTCGTCAGGGTTTCCATACACTTCTTCAGTCCTTCTTTGCTCCTAAGATAACAAGTATTTCATGTTGTTTAAGATCTCATCCAGATCTATGGAAACTTTCTGCAAACACCATTTTTCTTTTTCTTGTGCATTGCTCACTTTTCAATGGCGGAGACGTGTTTAGTCTCGATCTTTCCTTTGGTCAGGAGCTCGGGGGTTATCCGTCCCTCAAATAGCAGCCCCTCTTTGGCCATCTTGACCAGGATGAGTCGAACCAGCTCCCCCATGTACATCCCACTGGCCATCTTTTCAAACCTGGGCGGAGAGGAACACAGAAGTTAGTCATTCCTTCGTGTCTCCAAAGACCCACAGCAGAGTTGACATGCTGCTGTTTCTACGCAGGATACAGTTTTCAGAAGACTTGTAACATCTTTCTCTATTTCAAGAATCTTTTATTTGCACTTTAGGAAACAAAAACAGATCTTTTCTTGAAAAAAGTGCACACAATAACACAGGACAAAGTGGGATCAGAATCCCAGGAAATCAAGCATTCTGCTTCTCTGTAAAAGATTAAGTTTATTAATGCAGCTACATTATTAAGAACATGACCTGCATGTTAACTCTACACATTTAAATGTACATATGAAATGTCTCACAAAAGCATGTGAGCCACATAAAGTTGTTCCACTGCACCATCAGTGCTTTGTTACTCTGCAACAATGGACAACACTTTTTGTTGCATGCTAAAATTACATAATTTCAGGTGTCTTTTCATCCTTATTTTGCAAAGCATGTACTATATATTTTATAGTTTGAGGAATATTCTATGTTGGGCTGGATTCCTGACACAACTTGGAAAAATATGGGTTTTTAAATGTCTGAAGGTGCCATTTCGCACAGGTTTTTTCAAGCAAGGCATTTTTCATAAAGACTTATCCTTGTCTTATTTGGTGAATAAATAAAGCTTTTGAAGGAAAACAGTCTTACAGCTGCTTTCCTGGGTTGATGGAACCCCTGTCGATCTCGCGGTCAAACTCTGTGCGGATGTCCTCCAGGGACCCGTCATCCCCGAAGGCCCCCCACTCCGTGTTGATGCACATCCGGCCTTCGTCTCCTTCCACCTGGTCGATGTGACGCAATTCTTCCATGTAGCAGGCGTTCGTTCCCGTTCCTGAAAGGATGCAGAGCTGCATGACATACTTGTTGTGTTTGTTGAGCTCGGTAGTGCCTTGTCCTAATGATGGCAGGGTTCTGGTTATGATACCTTTGGCGCCCCCACATGTAGAACAGTGCTTATGGTACCGAAAGGTGCTTTTTCAGCTTTTTAAAAACAGATAAAAACAGACTGCCCTCGGCATCGGTCCTTTTATTATTTGCTCTCTCAGGATCCCATTAAAGTAACTCTGTGTCTTTACCTATGATGATGCCCACTTCACAGCGCTGATCGTCAAATCCACAGGTCATCATGGTGCCGACTGTGTCATTCACCACCGCCATGATGTCCGCCTCGTAGTCCTGAAAAATAAATTATGTTTAACTCAAGACAAAGTAAAAAATGAGTCATCATTAAGTTTGGACTGACCAGCCATTTTAAAAGGTACACCATCAATTCTGGGACATCATTTTCTCTTTAAAGACGTATTGCATTTTGACTTGTAAAATAGTCCCTATGGTTGGGGATCAAACATTTAAAACCGAAGTAATAAAACCATATATGAATACCACAACTATGACGGTGTCTTAGGGTCATTGTAGCTTAAAATAAGATTATATAGTGAAAAAACTTAGATATTCTCTGATATTAAAGTATTAAATTTACGAGGAAATAACATCTATTCTTAGATATTCTATGAGATTAAAGTGGTAAATGTGCAAGAAAACTGAAAAATTTAGAAATAAAGAAATCCTCGAGATTTTAGCCCAGGAACAGCATATTATCATAGACATCCAGATTTTGAAGAGATTGCTGTGAATTGGGCCTATTGAGAAGAAACTAAAAAATATTTATCTTAAATTTACCACTTTATTCTCTTCCTCAGAATATGACAACCCTCCCCTGTCTCTCTTTTTTTTAAACCTTAATGGCCCTTATACACCATGGCATATATGCAAATTGTTTAATTAAAAGAAGAAAAAAGAACTCACCCCTCGTTTCTTGATGGCCTTGTTCAGAAGACTCACAACGTCCATGCCTTCAACACCACTGGCCTTAAACTTCTTTGTCCATGTCACCAAGACCGCCTATAAAAAAACAAGAACAAGGACAAACTTTATGTTACAGTCAGACGGGCTTGGCAAGTCCAGAATGTCTCGTCCATTACTATTCAAATCACGGATTCCCTCTCCAACAACACATCTCTTAAGACTTCTTCCTAAACATTTTAGAGCACAATTACAATAAAATTCAGTTTTCCTGGGGAAAAGCTAAAATATCCCAAAATGCGCTCCTTTTTTTTCCTCTTCCTCTCGAAAAGATCATAGAAAATGCATCTTGGAACTCATCAAAATATTGAAAATAATCCCTTTAACGTGTTTAACTATACAACGTGTTTGTTCACCTCATCCAGTTTGGTTTGGTTGCAGGGGAAGGAGAACGTAAATCCCACTGGAAGCTTTTTGTCCTTGATTTTTTGCCTCTCCATGAAGTCGCCCAGGCAATCTGCTACATGGGCAAAGAGCTGCAGACAGAAAACAAACTTTTTAAAACCACAGAAGATAACAAACCACAACCTTTGACTAACATATTTAATTGACATTTTACACTTATAATCAAAAGTTAATGAACTATTTTCTCATAACGGTCTGAGCTGTTAGCAGTTTAACAAGAGTGATTTTCTCTCCTCAGATTGCTTCGAGTTTCAAATTAAGAGTATCGACAAGGGAAACAAATCTAGTATTTCAATAAAAAGTGCAAATATAAGTAAATATAAATCACTTAAAAAATATTTATGTCACATAGGTATGTTTATGTACTTATTTCTTATATTGTTATTCATCTCAGTCCCATCACAGTTTTTCATTTAAACTGTTTAAAGAGGTGTGGGTTTGACTTTAAGATAATTTGGAGACTTTTGAATGCTGTTGAATTATATCAAATTACAGCGAGAGATGTTTTTAATATTCTGTGTATCCCATTTATATGAACCAGGGTAAACAAAATATTGGAATAACCTCTCCAATATAGAAAAACGCAGTAATATAAAAAAAACTATGAATGGCGGTAACCAAAATCTCTCTGAAATAGTTTAAACAAAAAGTTAACATTACAAACTTTGTAAAAGTAGGATTTATTTGCAGGACTGGTGTATGAAATTATATAATTATTTTTAGCTATATGCAACGAATAAACTGACAACTGAATATATATGGTGTCACATTTTAGGAGGCCAGAAAGACCTCACAGCACTATATTCATCACTTATATTTACACTATAATTAGGAGTGTGAATCTTTTGGTATCTCCCAAGTGTTTAAGATTATGGAGTTTTTATATTTGAAAAAGATATATCAACTGATTGCAATAATGTTAACGAATAAAGGCTAACCTAAGACGAAGGGTAACATTTATTAATGGTAAACTTGAACAAAGAAACACAAAAAGTTTCAGTACTTCTGAATTCTCAGTGTCTTCAAGAACAACAAGTTCAAGTTACACAAAAAAAATAGAAATGCTGCCTGTTACACAAATAAAATCGGTAGCCTAGTTGCCTTTTTCATTTCACAGAAACTTGCCAATTTCACAAAAACATTGCACACTGTGAACCTAGTAATTTGTCAGATTTTTCAACAAAATACACAATAATGTTTGACACAACTTTGACTTTGAGACAAGAAGTCAATTTTTATGTTTTTGTCACGTAACATATACGTACTTCAGTAACGGTTTTTTTTCCTAAACATAACTCAGTAGTTTTGTTGCCTAAACTTAACTGAGTTGTTTCCTGTGAAGACGGAAGTTTATATTGAAAAGACAAGCGGAAATTGACAGGTGTTGCTGGCGTTTGTAGGAAAATGCTTGAAAAATGAGGCATAACGTTTTGTATGAGGATAGTTGGATTACTGTCCTTTAGCAGCAATATCAAAGTTATTTTGTAGAAAAGATCACTCTCCATGAAACAGGGTTAAGGTTAGGGCTCATTGTTAACAAACCTGTTCATACAGAACGTTACATTTTTGGGCAGCTGTCTCCTGGACGTTTCATTAAACAGCATCTGTCTGTGTGAGTCACGGTCTGGACCAATCACACGGCCTCAGACGGTCTCTCATGTTTTGATTATCATGTTACAACACGAGCGCCAGCTGTTCCCCTCGAGTTAACTGAAGGTCAGCGTCGGTCCTGGCGGCTCTGTGGTGACTCTGGGCGTTACTGAGGGGGTCAT
This sequence comes from Anoplopoma fimbria, assembly GCF_027596085.1. Lineage (NCBI taxonomy): Eukaryota > Metazoa > Chordata > Actinopteri > Perciformes > Anoplopomatidae > Anoplopoma > Anoplopoma fimbria. The sequence goes on from NC_072457.1 coordinate 3,458,780, forward strand.
TTTACACTTATTGATCCTCGACCTGACCTCTGGTTCCACTGAGGACAGACACAAACACTGAGTGTTTTCACTGGAAACAGTTGAGCTGGTGTCTGCTTAGTTTTTGTTGATGATGAGGATTACTGCATGTGGACTGTTTAGATAAATAGATTAGATATTTTTTATCCTGTTTTTGTTAAATGTGAAATATGTTTAAGAAATAACCAAGTGTCAATCACCTGATGTGTGAAATCTAAATCATCGAAGTATAAGTCAATTTAAAAAATACAATCAAACTAAGTTAGCTTTT